>NC_045617.1:94056369-94356369 GCF_009829155.1 Mustela erminea
GCAGGCATGATATGTAATGACTATTCCCATTAACAAGATAGCAAGGGGAACATATAGTACTGCTTTAAAGAGAATTGGTTGGATGTACTGTGATTTTGTAAACATATAATAGAAACAGAAGGGGGGACTTTTCTAGTGCTCATTTTCTTCTATATAGAAATTATGAAAGTATTTGTTCAAATCAGGAATTAACACTCCAAATGTAGAATGTGGGTGGGGATGTCCAATAAATGTTGGCTGCCTCAATAAATGAATGACTCACTCCTGATAGAGCTGTGGGCACTGCAACTGCTCTGAGCTGAATCTTTGAAGGACGTTACATAGGCTCTGAGTCAGGGAAGCTGGCACGGAATAGTTTCTCTCCTGTGGCTGGAGTTGGCTTCTCCAGAAATTAGGACCTCACCACAGCATGGCCACCCGGGGCTTTCCCGGTCCTATTTCCTAACAGTAAATCACAGAGGAGTGGGTTCCCAGAATCTAATTATTGTAAGAGGGTCACTGAAGAGCTTTGAGAATAGTGCTCTGCTCATATGATAAGGTGCCATGCCTGTGCCAATAGTGTGGTGTGGCTATTGAGGCAGCTAATGTAACCTTAGGCTGCATGCATGAGGTAATAATATATGGTCCCTTTTACCGTGTAATAAATGGTCTCTCACACTGCAGCTGAATTCTGTGTCCAGTTACAGATGAACAAGGACATGTTCAAATAGGGAAGCCACCATGTGGCAAATCATGTCATAAGAGCAGTACTTGAAGGGCTGGGTATTTCATCTTATTTTTCTGGAAGGTGAACAAAGATCTCTCCAAATATTTGAGGATCTGTTATATGAAAGATTGGCTGGATTTATTCTGATTGGGCCAAAAGGTGGACACAGATAACAGATCAGTATAAAGAGAAGCTTTCTAATAATTATCTAAAGATAGAAGGTATTGGCTTACAAGGGAGCCATTTTAAGAAGTGTGTGAACAAAGGCTAGATGTTTGTAGAAAGGATTGTTAAGTTTGGGTAGGAAGTCAAACAATAGAGGGTGTGGAGAGGCTAGTGCAGAATACAGGTTGAAGAAAAATGTCTCTGTTTTTGGCATAGTTCAGTCAGTAAGAGTTAAGGTAGAATAGGATGATGTCCATTTGCCAAATGTGCAAAGGCCATACCCATAGGGACCTAAAATGGAAGGTGCCCTAGATAACATTAATGTAATGCACTCCTTTTGTAGATGAGGCTAGACCTCATGACCACATGTTGTCTTGACCACATGAGGCAGAGCTAAAGGAAGGTCTCTGTGTTTTCATCTAGCCATGGCCTTCAAAGTTTTACCAGTAGACCTGAGGGCTTAGAAGCAGAGTGGAATGTGTGACAGGCTCCTGGCTTCAGAGCTGCTCTATTCATCTGCTCTAGGAATGTGTGTTTGCACTGATCTTGGAAGAGAGGATTCCACAACTAAAAATTCAGAAACCTTGGTTGTTGCCAAATAGTGTCTTCTTTCTCCCCCAGTTCTCATAGTAGAGATAATAAAATCACTCTCTGCCTTTAGAAACACCATCAGTTGCTTTTTTAAGCAACTGTCACCATGAGAACTGCCCGAGAGTGAACAAGTGGGACATATTTTGGGCTTACTGGCTCAGATCTATTATTTTCTTCCCAATTTCCATCACCACTGTGTGTCACTGCTGTATTTTTCCTGAGCCACAGCTTATTTCAGTAAGTGTTCCTCTAATTGCTTCCAATCTTTCCTCTCACTACTGATCCTTCCAATTGGTCCTAATCTTTTTTGGGATTGAAAATGGCCAATCCTCCCATTTCAGTGGTATGTAAAAACTATTTTCATCTCTCAATTTCATACTGCATGTCATTTCAAATAGCACTGGCCTATTTATTTTATTTTATTTTTTATAAATACTACACATGTAGTCTCATTTTGCTTTCTCATACCTGTGTTGATTTATCTCTGTTGGTTTCTCTCTCTCTCTCTCTCTTTAATGTTTCTCCAAACCCACCTCCAAACCCAAGTTTCTGGTGAATTTCCCTGTGTGTTTCTCCACTAAAGTCATCTGAGCTCTTTAATGCTTGTGTCTTTAACATCTTTATGCCTCTATTTCTTGACTTTCTTCCCTCATGAGATTCAGGAACACTGACTACTTTATTATCAGTTGCAGATTCGGTTTATCAGTTTTTCTGAATCAATAATGAAGATGTAAAACAATGCTTGACTCTAGGGGCTGCAGATGATACCTCCCTTCAGCAAGATTCATTTCTGTTCATTTGTTGACGCTGTCAGGCTTCCAACCATGGGAATGTGCTGAGCCCAAGCAATTTGCAAGTAAGATTTGGGGAATGTTATCTAAAATGTTTTCTCCAAGTCTGACTGTAGGGGCACATTGCTTATACATTCATTTTCTCTTTCATCCTGATTTTAATCATTTTTATCAATGCGTGGTCCCCACAGCTTACCATTTTATTATTAATTAATTAATATTGAAGTGTAGTTACCACACAGTGTTACATTACCTTCAGTTGCACAGCATAATGGTTTGACAAGTCTATGTGTATGCTATGCTCACAAGTGTAGCTCCAATCAGTCACCATACATGCTATTACAATACCATTGACTGTATTCCCCATGCTGTGTCTTTTATCCTCATGACTTATGCAATCCATAACTGGAAGCCTGTGCCGCTCACTCTCCCTTACCCCTTTAGACCATCCCCCTGACCCCTCACGGCTCTTTTTTGAGATAGCTTAGATATTTCTTAATTTTTTCTTTACTACTAGATTTATATTTCACCAAGCTTTAATAGCTACTTTGCCAAATAGCAATTGCCAAGATCTTTTTTGACCAATAAGTCAATTTTTCCCCTGTGCTACCAGCTCTCCAAGGAGGAATTCCACTGGTCCTGAATAGAGACTACAGTGAGCCCAGTTTAGCCTAACTAAGCACTCACTGCGGGTGATGTATGGGCTGTTTAGTGTATAAGGAATGATGTATGGACCTAGAGGTTATACACTGAGAATAGAAGCCTGGAAGAACAACTAACTCAGTTTTTATGTAAGGTAGGTAGTAGTCGGCTAATAGCTTGAGTAGTGTTTTCTGTATTCAGATAATTACCTTGTGGTCCACTGTGGCATATAATCAAGCAGACCTGGTTATTTGAGACAGATAACTTGTGTTGAAAATATAATTGACTTTAAAAAAAAGGAATTCCAGACTTTGGTAAACAAAGGAGGGGAGTGAACTGTGACTCTCCTTAAGTTTTCTTTTTCTTCCAGTTAGAACTGTAACACATCATCCCTCAAATATTTAAAAAAAAAAAAGGAACTCCCACTTTTGCTGACCCCTGCTAAGGTGCTAATGAGTAAAGGGATAACCAAGCTGTTATTGTATGTTATTGTAGATCACTACTGAGCTACAATATCACTTTCTCCAGAGACTTTTGCATGGGGAACTCCTAATGTGGTAAGTTTTCAAGATCAAAGGTCAAAGGTGTGACATTACAATGGTACCTGGTCCTGAAATTGATAATTTTGGAGATGGTTTTCTTGGTTGCCTGCCCTATGACTTATCTCATACAATTTGCTTCCAACAACTCAGTAAGGCAGACTCCTTGGAGGAGAAAGTTTTCAACTGAAAGCTCTATCTGATAATATTTTCCTTTTTAGTTATCTGTTTCATGGGAAGTTTGGCAATGGCAATGCTGTTGTGTGTGATGTCATGCTTGTCTTTTCTTACAGTTTAGTTGCTCTTATTATTTCTTGGACTAACAGGGATTTGAGATGCTTAGATATTTATTAATTTTCTCTTTACTACTAGATTTATATTTCACCAAGCTTTAATAGCTACTTTACCAAATAGCAATTGCCAAGATCTTTTTTGAGCAATTGTATTTCTAATTACAGTGGATTTCTTCATTTGGGGTTGGGAATGGAATAATTAAAGCTTAAAAATGTAGAAATTTGCCCATTTTATTTGAGGGAAGGGTGATAATGTTTAAGACAACGTGTTAGCTCTTTCTCCAAGCTGGAAGTAGATAGGAAAAAGTGACTTGTAAGTTAATGTGGTCAGGCCTTGCATAGGATTGCCTTTGAATTGCATGGACTTTCCGGTTTTAGCTTTTTCTGATGGTATTCGGATATGCATGAGAGTATTTTGGTTTGTTTTTCCCTGTAATGGGAATTTAAAATAGTCCTAAGTTGGGTGTGTTGGCTGCATACAGTTTCATTTGCATACCACACCGTGGAGGAGAGAAACCTGGACAATATTTTTGGCATTTTAATAATATGCCTCCAAAGAAGGAAAGAGCCATATAATTCATTTTCTTTGACAAAACTTTAATTAGAAAACCAGACTCCTCTGATTATAAAAATTACACAAGCTGATAAATCTTGGTAAGTTATAGAGAGAATAATTTTATGAACATTTTTATACCTAATAAAAAAGTTAAAATAATTAACAGCATTCATCTGATTAATTTTGTTTTCACATGGTTTTCTAATATAAAAAAGCATATAGTCATCAACCTTTATATAAATCCATACATGTTTGTAATAGTTTTTCATAATGAGAAGGGACAATATTCATATTTCAATAATGATCTTGGTAATCAATGATGAATCAAAACTGCCAAAAGCTGAAGCATGACAAAATTTATGATCAAAGTTGCTTAGGGAAATTTTGAGTCTTCTGGATCCAGCAAAAATGACCTTTTGGAGGAAATCTAGACACAAGAATTTGCATGATCGTAGTATTGCCCCACCTGAAAAAAAATCCCATATGATTGGTGTTATTTCATCTGTTTCCAGAACAATGACTTTTTCTCTTCTTTCAATAGTTTTGTACCAGAGTAGTGCTAACCAGGTGCTGGTGTATTGTGCTGCCTACAGGAAATGGGATGTGATCAACAGGAAACTGTAAATCCTTTTTTCTCCCCCAGACTAGTAAGAACAGAAACACACTGACAATACAGTTTTACCTGAACGTGAAGTTCCTGTGAGGGCTAACCTGTGTCCTGCAATACTAAATCATTTAAAAATACCTTACTTCTTAAAACTTCTGTCCTGGAGCAAGACAGCATCACATTGACTTCTGATTGCCTTTTGGCAAGATAAAAGAATAGTTCTCATGTCCAAACAATAACGAGGAGTCTGGGTAGCGTGAAGTAGTCGCATGTGATATCTACATTTCTTTATTGCCTTCTAATTTTTTCAATATTACATTTCAATGTTGATCCAATTTCACACCGTCATCAAACCACGCATCAGTGAAATGTGCTTCTGGGTCTCTTCAATAATGTCCAAATATAAGAGCTGTAAACTGTTAACAAATGACTTAGTTTCATTTGGAGAATGGCAAAGAAAACGTTGTGAAATAAATCTTCTAGGAAAGATGGCACTGTGTTGAGCACACAGATATTAAACACACTAATAGTTGTCATTAAGTATTCTTTTACAAGCTGGTACTTTAACACATCCCAAAGTTAATTTAATTACACTAGTTTTGCAGCAAACTGTAATTAGAAACAATTTGGTATCGATCCCTTGAGGACAGAAGATGATACCTTTAAGAATGTCATTTGTTTCACATCTTGTACTCAAATCCAAGCATGGAGATTTTTGAAACATTTTAGGTCATCTATCTCGTGAGCTAACGAGAGGCAGAACAGACTGTCTATGGACATTTAAACTTGAGTGTTGTCCATGCACTCTCTCTTTGCTTCCCTAGAAAGTGTTTTGCTGGAAGTTATCCTAAGTGAGAGCCCTGAATGAATGCCCCCGAAATTATAGGAAAGGAAAGATCCTCAGATAGAAACAGACTCAATTTTGTGGCAGGCAAATTTTAGATTGAGAGGCAGACATAAGAAGAAAAACTGATTTTAGTTTCTAATATTCATAACCTTCTTTTGTAAATAATTTCGTCCTAGAGGACAAAGTGATGTGTCTGAAATCAAATTGGGTATATTCAGCTTACCTCAACTTCAAGTTCAAGTGGATAAGAATATAAGTAGCAAGTTCAGCTGAGAACAAGGCAGAGATGAAAGCAGTAATGAAAATAAAAGAACTATCACATCTCACATGCAACGAGCATTTACAAAACTCAAAGACAACTTTGCAGATGCTGAAACCTATGTGGTATAATTAATAAAGCATTTTCTGGCCCAAATACTGAAATAGTGCTTCACCAACATAAATTACATTATTTTGGGAAACCCTAATAAGGATAAACTAAGTCACAAACAAAAAGCAATAAGAAATGTGGACAAGCAACAAGCCATCTGAGTCAGAATTTCTGTGGTTGGGATGGCACAATAAATCTGCTTGTGTTAAAGAAACTAAAACAAGTTCTATACTAACAAAAATTCAAAAGGTGAGAGATTTCTACCAGAAAGGAAAGCAAAACAGCAAATATTACAATTGTACAGAAAATGCTTCCTGTAATCCTTCCTGAACTGATCAGTGTAAACTATAAAATTTCCTCTGAATTCTTTCAGCTATTAGAGGACTAGTTAATGTTCTTACAGAAACTGGGACTTAATGATGAGCATCTGTTTTCAAGACTAATCAGTGAATCATTAATATGAGCTTGGAAACAGCAGGTAGAATACCAATAAATTATTCATTTTGGGAGAAGAATGAAGTGTTCTTTTCCAGGCATCAGATGATATATTTTACTTGTGTTCATGTCAGGCTGGCTTTGGGTGCTTGTGTAATCCTAAAAGTTCCCACTGAAAATAGCTTGGGGCAATGTCTTTGAGTTTCTTAACCAGGAAGAAATAGCACAGCAATTGTCCCCACTCAACTTTGTGGTTGCCAGGATGGTCTTTCATGTTTTCGGCTGTATCCCTCCTGCCTTCCTTCTTTCTTCCCTCCCTTCCTTCTGCTGTACCCCTCTTCCTTCCCTTCCTCCTCTTCTTTTCCTCTTCCTTCCTCCCCCCTCCCTTCCTTCCTTCCCTCCTCTCTCTCCTTCTTTCTATTGACAAGTAAGGACAAGCTATGACAGTCTTTGCTGAGTCAAAGGAAATCATGGTTTTCAAACTATTTAAACTACAGGTAAATAATTTAAAAAAAAAATCAAAAGCTAGATGTTAATATTACCTGGTAAGACATTCACAGGCAAGGGACTTTCAAATTTGTAAGTTTACCCTGAATTACTCACTGGACATGAGATACATCCAATGGCTTCAACTTTACAATTGAAATTCATGAAGCTTTCAAGATTCTCCTGGAACTGGCCCACCCTTTGATCTTATTTCTTCCATTGCTTCCCCAGCATTTACTGAATGCCTAATATGTGCCAGGCACTATTCTAGACTATGGGGTTTTAGTAGTTTATAGATCAACCATAAAAAAATCTCTGTCTTACAGAGTTTTCAATCTACTGAGGACAGACAGACAATAAATACCATTGTAAGGAAGGGAGGAGGGTATGGGGCTTTCTGTACGGTTATAGAAGTATTCCTAATGATCTGACAATTGAGAAGAAATATCATGAAAAGAAGTGAAGAAGACTAATGGCTCTTGGTGGGGGGGGCAGGAAGAAGAACTTTCAGGGTGATAAGAGTAGCAAGTGCCAGAGGACAAAGGGGACTGTGGCAGGAGAGGAGATAATAGAGAAGGAGACAGGGGGACAGATTTGCTAGGGTTTCCCTTTATCACATGTCTTCCACCAGAGGTAATGACTGTAGAGAGCTGGATCCTTCACTTGAACAGATCCAATGCATTCTTCAAGGACTATGTGAAGTTGCATTTCCTTCCTGCAGCGTTCCCCCGATACCCAGATTTTCTTAACTCTTAAGTATGAACCATGCAAATTATCATCAACAATTTTCTGCATTTTATCACCTATGATTTTTTTCCTCTGTTAGCTTCTTCAAATAGATCCCAAGGAACTAAATGGTAGAAACCACATATTACATTTTCTCCTCCCCACACAGTGCATAACACTGAGTTCTTGGTAATTAAATTAAATAAATAGATAAAATTATGTTACTTAAGAAAAAACAAAGAAATCCACTACTCAGAAATAAATTCAAGGACTTTTGAGAATGTTGTCATGAACACAAAAACAAAAACAATACGTTAGAACACAGTGTATAATACACATTATCTTCTGATTTGTCTGTTGATTTATGTCATTGTTCATCCTAATTTAGAGATTATCTCTGTATATTTGTAGACTCCTTCTTCCTGTCCTGCAAAAAATGGGGACTCTATCTATGTAGGCTTCTTTTTTATTTTCTTACGATAGTACTACTACCCACACCCTTCATGTCTGCCTTCATTCATGAGCTTTCTCTCTGAATTTATGTCTCCATTTTCCCAGCATATTATTACCTAGTAGGGTCAGGACTATCAGTGAAGTGACAGATTATAAATATATCAGAGACATAAACTGTAGGGTAAACCACTAGGCCACTCGTTTATTGGAACCATTTGTTTGAGGTCACCTAGTGAAGAAGTGGTCATGGATGGACCATAGTGATAGAACACTTTCATAAAAATGATTTCTCCTGGGGTAAGATCTTTATAATGTTTAGACTAGAAATAATCTTTACACATTGTTTATTGGCTCTCTGCAGAAGACAGTACGGTCCAACTAAAGAATAAATGTTGATGGGCTCCATGCTAAATGGAACAAACAAGAACAGGAGATGCCACTTGATGCCTCTCCAATTGTTATTTTAATGAAAGATGTCCATGTCAGGCCATTGGGTGAGATCTCACAATTCCTACAGTGCTATACTTCACACTGGACAAACCCTTGGGACCCTAATGTGAAGAAGGAGCAAGTTTGTATTCTTCCATCCATAGATGACTCTTTTTCTTTTCCAAATTAGTCATGATTTTTCCTTCCTTTAAGCCAACCTTTTGAATATGCCTTAGTCACTGCCATGCTAAATAAAAGTGAGTGGAGGAGGCAACTGGCAGGAAATGACGGCTTATTAGCATTCTTTACTGATGTTCTTTCATAAAATGATTTTTCCTCCCTCCCACCCCATGATTGGTCTCAATCCTAGCCTGAATGGCTTATTTATCAGTATTTCTTCCCTTGGGTCAAATGATAAGTTTTGGTACTTGTTTATACTTGTAGTCACTAACTTGTTTTAGAGTATTAGTATCAAGCAAAATGATTTCCGCCCTTAAGGTTTTATCTTCTGCATTATTAGTAACACTAATCAATTGATCACCTGCCCTTCCTTCCTACCTTACCATTTTGTTCAAAACACACCTAGTACTCATTAGGACCCATTTCTAGCAAACAAAAAATTAATAGAGTAGCTGTTATTTATTAGAACAAAAAATATTAATTAAAAACTTAGAACAGTTTTTAGATTAGGTTAAAAGCTGGCAAATAATAACGCTAGTCTTGCCAATGTTTCATAACATAATTGTTTCAGTTAAAGCACATAATTACTTCTGTCTTTTTATACAGCTCCTCTGAATTATTTGAACATTGCTGTGTTTCAAGTATAATACTTGGCCCATTACTTGGCACCTTATAAGTGCTTAATAAATGTTGGAGTGATGGATTAAGGAAGGAATGATATGGCTGGTTTCTTATGCCATTTTGCCTTCCCAGTTCCTAGGTAAGTGCTCCTATTTTTAGTTGAAAAATTTCTCTCAATCGAAATTATTCTCTACATTGTCAACCTTTAGTTGAGGCTTCTTATTACTGAAAAAAACTGGGTGCTCTAAGTATTTAGATATAACACATAAAGAAAAACAATTGGAATATTTGGTAAGAGATCTGTGACCCCTAGAGGCATTTTGTGTGTGACTCTAATATAAGTTTTAGTAGTCCCGTATTCTTTATAGAAGACCAAGGTGGCCTTTTGGGGGATCTGGTGGTGGTGGTGAATTATATTTTATCAAATTATGGGTTCATCAACCATTGCTTTTGCCAGACTCTGCTTTGCTTTTGTTTTTGTTTTGTTTTGTTTTGTTGGAAACAGTGTCTTCAGTCTGACTGACATACATCAGTGTGATAGCTGGAATACTGAGAACAGAGATGGCTTACAACCATTTTCAACACATACTACTTTTTTTTTTTTTGGTTGATAACTTTCCCTTTTCTTTATGCAGTTTTTAAGAAATGCCTGGGTGGCTCAGTTGGTTGGGCGGCTGCCTTCAGCTCGGGTCATGATCCCGGCGTCCTGGGATCGAGTCCCGCATCGGGCTCCTTGCTTGGCGGGGAGCCTGCTTCTCCCTCTGCCTCTGCCTGCCACTCTGTCTGCCTGTGCTTGCTCTCACTTCTCTCTCTATGGCAAATAAATAAAACAAAATCTTAAAAAAAAAAAAAAAAAGAAATAACTTTCATATTTTATTCACAATCAAAATTTGCCAGTTATACTAGGATGCTATATTGCAACTTTCAAAAGGCTAAAAAAAATAAAATAACCCATCCTTCTAAGCCATTTTGGTAAAGTTTTCCCCTTTATATTTCCCTCTTTTCAGTCTTTTTCAACTTAGTTTCCATATATTTACTTTGACTTCTCTGAATTTCTACTAAAACCGAAGGGTATTGTTTTAACTAAAACCTAGGCTCTGAATACATTGCCCATGTAGATGAGTTATTTTTCCTGAAGTATTCTACTCTTCTGTGAGGACATAAATCACTTGATAATCTAGAAAACAGTAAAATTATTTAGGAAATAAGAACTTGTTTCTATACAGGCCTATGAATTCTGCTTCTTTTAGAATTTTAATGACTATTCATCGGCATACTGCTAACACATATGAACTTCTCTAACAGGGTATTTTCCAAAGTTTGCTTCGTGGAACACAAACTTTTTTTTTTTTTTTTAAGATTTCATTTATTTATTTGACAGAGGGAGAGAGATCACAAGTAGGCAGAGAGACAGGCAGAGAGAGAGGAGGAAGCAGGCTCCCCGCCGAGCAGAGAGCCCGATGTGGCGCTCGACCCTAGGACCCTGGGATCACGACCTGAGCCGAAGGCAGAGGCTTAACCCACTGAGCCACCCAGGCGCCCTGGAACACAAGTTTTTAACGGTGTTCCATGAGCATAAAGTCACATGGTCAAATATAGTTGGGAAATCTCCTGTTGTCTCTACCCTACCGGGAAATTGGTCGCACACATCTAGGGTAGTTGAAAAGTAGGCTTCACGTTTGCCAGCATTGAAGTCATTTGGGCTTTGGTTAGCCCGTTTTGAAAAGATGGAACAAAAACCTCCGAACAGTCTGGACTTTGATTGTACTTGGTATTTTCACCTTAGAGTTAATATTTGCCACCATCCTTCTGTTTTATTTGATATTGTGATAGTCCCACATGCAGAGGCAGATCCATATTTTGCGAGGCCTGAAGTGTATACAATTTTGGAGTCCTTTGTAAGAAAAAGAATAGAAAATTATCCTACTTTTCCAAACTTTTTATAAACCTGTAACTATGTGAATTCACTGCTGGGAACTGTCCCAGGGCCTTGGAAAGACTTGTGCAAGCAAAGGGCCCTGAAATTTAAGCTTCATTAGTTATGTGCTAAATCTGCATCATCCCACATGGAAAACAATATTATATTTCACAATATTGTTTCAGCCTTATTCCATCCAGTCCTTCTGACAACCTGACATACATCCTACATTTTCAGATTTGACAGTTTTAACAAATAAAAATATGGGATGACCACTTATATTTGAATTCCAGATAAATCATAAATTTTTAAGTATAAATATAGCTCAAATGTTGCATGGGACATACTTATTATACTAAAAAATTGTTCATTGTTTATCTGAAATTCAAACTTAAATGATATCCTGTATTATTCCTGGCAACCTACACCTTCTAATCAAAACACTCTATATTAGGACTTTCTGAAAATGATACAGTCTTTCATACTCTATGACTTAGTTCAATGTTTCTTAAAGTTTCTTCATGAGAAGGCCCTCATGGAGCAACTGTTACAAACATAGATTCCTAAACCCGATTCCTAAAGAGTTTAAAGATCTTCCCAGGTGAGTCTCATCAACAGTCAAACTTGGAAAACATGGCCTTAATTCAGGTACTTTAATTTCCTCAGCCTGGGATGTTCTTGCCCACTCTAATCATCCAGACTTCCAGCCCTGCTGATAAAATGCTGTTCCTCATCGTTACCCTCTTCCCTGGGCAGACTTAATCCAGCTACTCTCAGAATGCCTACTGTTGTTTATAGACTTCTACTGTGGCACTTTTCAAAGTGAAACCATAGTTCCCCACACCAGTAGCATCAGCGTTACCTGGGAACTTGTAAGAAACAAAAATTCAGGCCTCATTCCAAACCTACCAAATCAGAAAACACAATTGGTGGGTTTGTTTGTGTGTGTGTGTGTGTGTGTGTGTGTGTGCGTGTGTGTGTGTGTGATTTAAAAAAAAAATAACATATAATGTATAATTTGCCCCAGGGGTACAGGTCTATGAATCATGAGGCTTACACATTTCACTGCACTCACCATAGCACATACCCTCTCCAATGTCCATAAGCCAGAAATGTGGAGAACCAAATCAACCATTCTGTAAAGACTGATTTCCTGGGGCACCTAGGTGGCTCAGTGGGTTAAGCCTCTGCCTTTGGCTCAGGTCATGATCTTAGGGTCCTGGGATTGAGCCCCACGTTGGGTTCTCTGCTCAGTGGGGAGTCTGCATCCCCCTCTCTCTGCCTGCCTCTCTGCCTACTTGTGATCTCTCTCTGTCAAATGAATAAATAAAATCTTTAAAAAAAAGAATGCTTAAGACTGATTTCCTGATATTTTGTGGTAACAACAGCTAATTCTGTATATAAAAACCACAGGGTTATGATTATTAAAATAGGAATTAGAGTGTTAGAATGAATAGATCATGCAAAGAATGGATGACTGGCTACTGCAATATTTTCTCAAACCCACTAAATATAGGATACCATTTGTTGGTGCTTGGGAAACTCAAAAGTTTCTTGAGTGTCCAGGTTACACTATGGATTCAGATTTGTGTGCTACAGAGTTAATTGCATTCATTTAAAAAAAATTAAAAACTGAATTCGTTTCTTCCTTTTTTGTCTTCAGTGCTACAATCCTATTTTATGTCATTATTACCTTTATCCGTGGTGACTATATCATCCTCTTAATACTTCCTTTGGTCCAGGTTTCTCATCTCCAATCTATCCTATACTTACATCATTGCAGACTAATATTTCTAAATCCTGACTATAATAATAAGAATAATCCAAAAGTCTATCAAATCAAATATGAATTCTCCAGGATGACATTTGTGGGTTCCTCTACTAAACTTTCTGTGTGTACAAATTAAGATCCTGTACTGGAAATGTGCACTCAAGTTAAATTGAGTTCATTGATCCAGGAACACAGTCTGTGCTTTTGTTTTTTAATGGCTTGTTTAGGCTGTTCACACCACATGGATGCTCAGGCCAAAATCTAACCCCACCTTAAGTGCCATTTTTTTTTTTTTTAAAGATGTTATTTATTTATTTGACAGAGAGAGAGACAGCGAGAGAGGGAACACAAGCAGGGGGAGTGGGAGAGGGAGAAGCAGGCCCTCTGCCAAGCAGGGAGCCCAATGTGGGACTCAATCCCAGGATCTGGGATCATGACCTGAGCTGAAGGCAGATGCTCAATGACTGAGCCACCCAGGTGCCCTGGTGCTGTCTTAAAAAGAATGTATTTCCAACAGGTTTGGCTCTACTAAAAATAATCTCTCTAAGTATTCTCTGTGGGACTCTGTAAAAGTTCTTGCTTATATCCTAGTTATGACTGTCATACATGCCTTTTTCTTGGGACTTTTTTATCTTCACTCAATTTAAGAGCTCTATCAGCATTTATTTTATTAAATTTGTTGACTTGGTGGTCTAAGCCACTGCCTTTTAAATTTAGCTATACACTGAAATCACTTGTATAGAAATACTGAAACCTGAGTCCCACTTGAAGAGATACTGATTCAATTTAGCAAGTGGTCTAGGCATTGAAATTTAAAAAACAAAAAAAGCAAAAAACAAAAAAACAAAAAAACTCTAGGTCACTCTGATATGCAGCAAATTTGAGGACCAATGACTCTGCTAATCCTGGAATTACCCAAAATGTCTTTTGAAATGTGTGTGTGCCACAGTCTTTGATGGCTACTCGGTTGGGGATTTATGTCCATCTCAATTCTGTGAGCAAATGAGTTCTTCAGTCAGCTCCAAAATGTGGCTTTCCCAGACCAACACCAACCTTATCTTTAACTCTAAGCAATATTATTAGGAAATGCTTATTTCAGGTTTAAAAGTTAAAATATATTCCTCTAAACTTTCTTATAATCTCACTTGCTAATTTGGGGGGAGTGTCAATCATTATTATAATTAAGACAATTAATTTTAATTATTTAAATTGATAATTTTTCATAATGATCAAAAAGAAAAGGCTAGTATATAAATTGATCAGTTTAAAATATGTACACATATTTCACTTTACTTTTTACGCGTGATTTAGGATGAAAAGGTGATATTTTGGACATAGTACTTCTTTATCAATTGTTTTTCTTAAATATCTTAAAATTTCTTAAAATAATCTATAAAATCTTAAAATAATCTATAAAACAACCTTAAAATAATCTATAAAAATCTATAATCTACAAACAGGGATAACAATACCTATCTTATTAAGCAATTATTTGAATTGTGAGTAAAACTAATAATTCTGACAGAGATGGTTAGTTTGAGTGTGTTAGTTTGAGTTGTTTTTCTGGAAGGTTTGGATTCCAACTGATCCATGTCCCTCTCACTCTTGCACATTGAAGGACTCCTGATGTTTCTGAGGTGACCAGGTGGCCAGGGCATTTATGACAGAGTATGGATAGTGTTCTACCATCAGGAGAATCAAATTCATGCCCTACACTGGCTCTTGCAAGCTCTATATTCTCAGCAACAAAGATGAGAAATGTGCATATTCATGCTGAATTTTTGGATCCTTGACTTCAATAGGTAAAACATAGAAAAGGGGACTGTGGTGTTCATCCTGTGTAAACCTTTCATTGTTTTCAAACCCGAGAATATATCTCGGGACAAGTTTCTCTTCATAAACCCACTTCCAAATGCAATTCTGGTTTCTTGCTTTCTAATAGCCAGCCACTAGATAGAGTAACCACTCTCCTCTGGGTTTCAGTGATCTCATCTACTGTAGTCTTCACCCAGACAACCTGCTTTGTGGTCTGTGTGTCCTTGTGTATTCCATATTTGCCCAGATAGACTCTCTGTCTCTATCTATTAGAATCTTATCCAAGATTCAGTGTGGATTTTTGCATGATGCCTTCCTTGAACATCCCAGGCAGAAATTTATTCAACAGATTATAGATGCCTCAAAGGCAAGGGTATGGACACTGGTATTTTCCTCTGAGCCTAGCACAGAGACTGAGATAGGTGCTCCTAAGTAGTTGCTGAATATGTGAATACAATCCCAGGCAACCTAGAGCCTACTGTGGATAGGCTCCAGAAACCTATGCACAGTAAAGCTTGATCCTGAAACATAAACCACCTTCTGGTTCTATTTCTTAAAGGATTAGCAGCCAACAAACTTTTGGACACTTACCTACGTTAACATTTTTCTGGCCTCTTTCAATGTGTTTATTATTAAAAAAAAAAAAAAGCAAAATAACTAAGCAAACTAACAAAAACCAATAAAACCAAGAACTTTGAGTTCAGTTGTTTATTCTCCTTTGCAAAAATTTTGCATTTGGTGGTGCCTGGGTGGCTTAGTCAGTTAAGTGTCCAACTCTTCATTTCAGGTCAGGTCATTATCTCAGGACTGTGAGATTGAACCTCATGTCAAGCTCTGCTATCAGTGGAGAGTCTCCTTGAAGATTCTCTCTCCCTCTGCCCTTCCCCCCATTCATGCATGCACTGTCTTGCTCTCTCTTAAAAATAAAATCCTTAAAAAAAAAGTTTTGCATTTTTTTGTTTTGTTTTTCTTACTGACTTTTTTTTCTTTTTAAAGTCATCCCTGCCCTTTGGTATTTTTTCCATGTCAAATCACATCCCTTTTTAATTCACTGTCAAGATGTACATAGTTCTAGGTGCTAGCATTTCAGCTTATTGGAAGGGATATTAGCCTCAACAGAACTTATTATTATTATTATTTGTATATGGGACCTTCTTCCTGTGTAACTGGTTATAAAAAAGAACTCCAGAAAATAAGATAAAACAAAACAACAAAAACATCCAAATATAGGTCTCACTGATTGAGATTATGAAATAACTAATTTTTCATTAGGTCAGAAGCAGACAAGTCAGAGGCAGGAGGATTCTTTCATTTATTTCATTGAATAGCTATTTATGAGTGTCTGCTCAGCACAAGGACCTATACTATATACTGCTTGCCATGTCAGTTGCCACTATTAAAAGCAGTAGGGAATTCCAGCTTGCTGTTCATGTAAATGAGTAATACTTTCCCCAAATTTAAGTGCTGTAAATATCTTCACCCTTTTAGCTTAATTTTGCCAGGCATTATTTCACCCCTTCCTAGCCATGCTCATTCTTTTTTTTTTTTTTTTTTTTAAGATTTTATTTATTTATTTGGCAGACAGAGATCACAAGTAGGCAGAGAGGCAGGCAGAGAGAGAGAGAGAGAGGAGCAGGAGGAAGCAGGCTCCCTGCAGAGCAGAGAGCCCGATGCGGGGCTCGATCCCAGGACCCTGGGATCATGACCTGAGATGAAGGCAGAGGCTTTAACCCACTGAGCCACCCAGGCGCCCCGCCATGCTCATTCTTACCTAAAGGAAAAATATGTGTTAGTTACTCTAAAAAATTATTTTAGAAGTGAGGAAGAGTGAACATATTTGAGCAAAGGAATAAAACAAAATAAATTAATGACTCTAAACTTAAATTTAGATAGGAAAATGGCTATCGAGTAAACGCAAACATTTCTATATTAAATTCTGGACACTTTTCTTTTAAAAAACATAATAAACTATAATAAAATATATTAGAGTTCTTTATTTAGTCATGCAAATAATGTCAATAAAGAAGTCTGAAATGACAGGTTTCTAAAGTAGATTGTGGATTATTAAATTGTTTCAGTATAATTTTGGTATCAGGTGTACTTAAATCTTGTGACTTCTGGTCATCTATGTATTTCCTGTAATCATGCCACATTATTTATCAGAATAGATAGTGAACTTGGGTATTCAATGATTTGACATTCTTGGTTTTAATGGCTTAGAGTGGTGCTGACAGCTCATGAATAATTTTGCTTGGACTTGAAACTGTATCACGTGCATACGGGGTGAGGGATGTGCTTTGTGAGTGAGCCTATGGGCTGCTCGAGAGTCACCAAACTATTCTTTATTGTCTTCATCCCTGTAGTTCTCATAGGATGAAAAAAAAATTTGTTGGTTCAAGCACCTTTACAATTTATGTTCTTACAGTTATACAATGTAATGCAGTGAGAAGTTAAGCAGAAATTTTTTTGAACTGGTTATAAATTGCCTTAGACATGAGTTAATACAATTATTAGGTGTCCTAAAGGGATACCTACATATTTCAGTTACACAATAATTTGTATGTTATAATTATTTGTGAACTTAGAGTTTAAAAAACTGTGCCTCAGAAATGCCAAGGTATTTTGTTTGCTTCAGAATGTCTTATCTGAAATAGTTGATATATATTATCATGGTATTTCTAAAATGCATGTATTCATGGATTTTAAAGGATAAAATTAATAATTTTTAGAACTTGTGATTCAATGAAGGACTGAGGAAATATTGGTTGTTATGTTACATTGTGATATCATGAGATATTAGGATTAAGAAGCTTAATTGTAGTTTAGAAGAATCTTTCCCTAAGGAATAGAAAGCCCAAAGATCCCACTGACATTCGATCAAGAAGTCATGTATTATGATATTCCATGGGGCATTTAATATTAATAGGAAACTACAGGGCATCTATGAATAACTTAGCCTACAGCATTTGGGATTGCAATCTAGAAAGAACCAGCAGTCAACTGACCTTAGGAACTAAAGAGTAACCACCAGTGTCACCTATCATTATTTTAATACGCTGTTCCTTATTATGACTAATGGACATAGATTTTTGTTGTGGTTATTAAAATAAAAGGTCAACGTAGCCAGAAATACTGTAAGTAATTTTACCTAGTGGCATTATAGTAAATATAACTGAAATGACATTTTTGCAAACAGCTAAGATTTTATTGTTAGTTTTCTTAAGGTTTTTACCTTTAGGCTTTAGATCATAAATTTCTTTCACAATGTAATCCTGAGGAATTTAACTAAAATTATTATATCTTCATGTATCCAAAGTATGAAAAGAATAATGAAATTAATAAGGAAGTATCTGCAATGTAATTTTCCTTGAATAGGTTATGAGATTAATTATGAAATGTATGTTTACTTGGGAAAATCTATGGGAAATAATTTGTTAGGTCTTTATTTTTATTATAGTTAGAAAATCCTAGTTTATAATTTCTTTTTACTTACAGAGAAGAGAGACAGATTTTGATAATGCGCCAAATTCAGGTAATTTGGAAATTTCTGAAGGACTCATATAAGAACATTTGCTTCTTAGTAAGATCTGAAAGAGCACTTAGGCAGTTCTCTCCTTTGAAGGTATCTGGGGATGAAAATATTACTTAGGTAAATTTTTTTCTTGATATTGACATTTTTGTTCAAAATTCTTTTTCAAGTGTTCCTCAGTAAGTAACTTTAATGTTAGAACACAAGGTACCAAATCACAGAGCAGAGATTTACATGGTGTATTAGTGTATTTGCACTATTTTATGAGTAAGAAATGAGGCTCTTTTCATGAACGAGTTGAGGTAAGAAACTATATGTCACAGAATATTAGAAGAAAGAATCTTTTTATGGAGAAAGACAGCTGAAAGTGGTGGTTTGCTATGAGATTTGTATTGATAAGAGTCTGGGTCTCATAATATCATACTTTTCATCATTCCTCTTTGTTATAGAAATTAGTATTCAGCTTAGCCAGGAGAATAAGTGGGCTTTTGTTTTAGGAAAGAAAAGGAAATAAAGTGCTCAGCTTCTACTTTCATTTCCAACTTGTCTATGCATGGGTGAAGATTCTTTCCTCCCAGCAGTTTTCTTCTCACTGATTCTAACGTTTCCAAAAGGTGACCTGTATTTTAGGATCCTAATTTAAGCAAAAGTAATAGTAATGGTATCCAGTGGAAAAGAAGACCTACGTAAAACTCCAAATACCAGTAACTTTGTCTCTTTCTCTTTCTATTTGCTTAGGGTAAATGAACAAACAAACAAATTGAATTTTCCTTCCATGGATAAGAAGTGCACTTGAATTTTTACTGAGTTACTCACAGATTATTGGACTGCATACCTCCCTAGGTAGACCACTGCCTCAAAGTCAGTGTCAGGGTATTCTCTTTCTGAACCAAGTTCCATGTTTTGGAATGTCTGTAGAGAAACAACCAAACAATAGCCCTGAGAGATTTCACATTAGGAACACTGTAATAACCAAAATGCACAAGTAGGATTGCACATGGGGATATTCCCTTTGCATTTAGATGGACTAAACTTGGAAAGTAAAAGAGCATCAGGGAGAAGTGATAAGTAATACTGCTTTGTGGCTTTAATATATTGCTATTTAATTAAAGGCTGCATACCATTTTGTCTTTAAATACCCTTATGAGGTAGCTTGGAGAGATCTCTGCCCTTTTCAAACTGTGAGATTTCCTATTTAAGAGCAAGAAAGTCTGTTGCTGGAAAAAACCACATAGTCAACATGAAAGTATAATAAAAGTTATTGATTAAATTCTGCTAAAACTCTGGGATAATTGCATTGATGAGGTTAAGGTCTAATTTATCAGTACCTAGCTCTTGTATGCTTGAGGAGAAAAGATACGAGAATTTCCTGATTCCGCCTCAAAATAGATGTTGCACACTGTGTCAGGGCATGAGGGAATAGGACAGTTTGGTCTTTTTCTAGCTCTCTCACTGTGGCTACCAAGTGACCAGTGAAAAACCAAATAGAATGATGGAAGGTATTTCAGTTTCTAGGTGGAGATCCTACTGACTATCTTAGGTTAGATCACTTAAATGCTCCCCACAACATAGTGTATGCTGTCTCTGCCCAAATCCAAGTGAATAGATCTATGTAAGACTGGAAAGCTACACACTCATAGTAAACACCACTTGTCTTTATCCATGGCAGTCTCTCCTCCTTACTCCTAGAGTTCTTATTTCTCCTCTGGTTTGACAAATCCCTGTGAGTAATGTGGTGGTCTAATAACTATGGAAGCAAAAGGAAAGGAAACCATACCATTCTTCCATCTGGCCATGCCATTAGCCATGGGCAAAACCAGAACACAATTACAAATAATTTCTAAAAACCCCAGATTGGATAAGTACAAACATATGACATGGAGCAGGAACCCACATACCTGGTAGATGTTTTCACTCCTCTGTTTCTAAAGTTTCTTTCTGATTTTTAAGACTTCCTAATTAGCATGACCTATGAACATTTCCTTAAGGAAAATTTCAACTGGGAAAAATAGTAGGGACTGACTTATTATAATTTATAAAAGTGCAAAATTATGATGATTTTTTAATAAATATTTTATTATATTAAAAAATATCTACCTTATAGAGGTTCTTGGTTTACGATATAAGCCCGTTTAATTTTCATAACATCTTTAGAGGTGCAGAAGAGATATGCTTATCCACAGACTAGTCATCCATTCTATTCTAGTATATGATTTTTGACTGTATATATTTCTTTCTTTGAATAGTTTTCTATTTTATAAGAAAAGCAAGTGACTTTTCTGTCAGTAACAGAGATGTCCTCATTAAATACAGAGAAAACACCAAAAAATTACCTGTGATGTCTCAAAGATGCACACAACAAAAGAATGCTAGCAGCCATCTCTGGGAATGAATAATGCTTTTCTAGGTGCTTATTTGAAGCTTCTTCTGAAGGAGTCTCCCTAGTATCCCACTTTCACCCACAAAATTATCTATGGCTCTGGTTTATGCATGGAAATTCAGGGGCACTTTCCTTGCAAAGATCAGGTTATGAACTTGACATCTGAGAAGACAATATTCAAGTGAAATATATTTGCATATGATCAATTTTCCTAGCAGTTTAAGAATCTGTAGTTTGAGGCACCATGCAATTCTCTGTCCTGTATCCTAAACTCTAAATATGTGGAATTATCCCACCTAGTCTATCACACCTACTTACAGACAGCTTTATTTCTCAGCATGTGGGCTCGTCTCTCAGAATTCTTTCAAACTTATTTCAAATGTCATCTGAGCCAACTACACAAAGCTTTAAACACAGAATACCACCACTTCCCCTTCTAACTAAAACATGAGGGTGGGTCAACCCTTGGCCATTTACTTTAGAAATCAAAGAAATTTACTGCTATTAAACCTACAGATAGTTCTTCCCATGGTTGACCTGATGCACAGAGGCTTTGTTGTTTCATTGGTGATTTTGCAGCTTTCACTTGGATAAATATATTTGCAGTCATGATTTTGGAGACAACACAGTAAGAAAAAAATTAGCTCATTTCCGCTATACAATGTATTGGCAGATAATTGCTTCAAAGTGTTGGTGTAAATGCCTGCACCGCAGTGATGATGCTGAATTTTATTTTCAGTTCGAGATGGGGAGATTCCAAGGGCATACCAATTCAGCTATAGACAGGTTTTGAGTCAATGTCATGAAAGTAGTCACGAAATTATTTTGTAACACACAAAAAGCAAGACATATTTTTTGTTCGTTTTGCTTTTAACGGGAATAAGAGTGCTTCTAAATCTCTTTTGGGAAAGAATGACAATTTTCAGGTTCACATTTGAAAGGATTATCAATACCATTGGCAAACACCAACAGAACAGGGAGATCTCTCTAGGAAAAGGTTGAGCAAATCATTAAGTTCTCTAATTCACAGGAGACAAGATCCAAATTCCAGTCTCAAGGTATTATATTCTATTGTTCACTGTGAGACCAGCAAACACAAGACATTAAAGTATGGGTGATTAACACAGAATCTGCTGTCATTGACCTGGAAGCCAGATTTAGCCTCTAGGATTTTCCATAGGACATTCTAGAAGAGGTTGCTGCCATTGACACTCAGGGAAGGCAATTTTTAAATTGTTCCCCTTGGGATGGAACTTTCTGTGGACATTAGGCCTTTGGGACCAAAACCTACAAGGCATTTATGAATAGCTGATATGAGAATTTTAATAAAAATTGCAATAACCATGAAAATAGTGTTTTTAAAAAAATCTATGTACTATTAGTAACAGTGCATGCAGAGTGCCAGGCATTCATAACTATTTGGTTATAAAAATATGTGACTGTAATTATGGTATTTACAGTCAACTTATAAAAATATGTGTAAATCTGAATGGCAATAGTTAATCCCTAGCTCTAACCACAAGCCTGAAAGGATTAGAGGATTATTATGGGAAAGTGCATGGATAATTACAAAATGGACAAAGCTCTCACCGTCTCAAATTCAACATTCAAAGAATGGCTATTCTAGCATCATAGGAGCTTCATTTGTCAAAATTCTTCTAACCTCACAAGGTAAAACCAAAATTCTGTGGAAATAAGTAGGGATCAAATAGGAAAGGAACATTTACATGACACAACCTTTGTGAAGAATAATTCTTTCATAGAATAGTCATGCACAACTGTCAGAGAGGTTCACTATCCCTGGAAGAATTGATGGGATGACATTTAAGCACAACTTTCATTAAAAAAAAAAAAAAAAGCATGGTCTGGATTAACCAAATCTTTCCATAATTTAGGTGAATACCTTTTTGGAGCTTATTAACCATCATGGAGAGTGGAGTTCTTATGACACTTTCTACTTCAAATTTGTATTCTGAAGGAAGGAAACAAATCCACATTGCACTTTAAATTCAGAAAAGGTGTTTTTTTTTTTTTAAACAAACTTCTAAAATCTCTCTCTTTAAGGGAAAAACACATTTAAGCAAAATACAATATTCTACATAGATGAGATACTTCCCACAGGTTCTTTTCTTCTAGGAGATGATCAGTCATCTTCCAGCAGTAGGTAGGTTCTCAGTTTGAACACCATCAGTATTTCACAAAAGGACAAAATGGTGGCAGTGAACTTGAAAAAGTAGGGTGAGTTGCCCATAAACTACCCAAAAAGGCAGAGGTTGGACATTACCTGTAAATCATGATCTCATACGTCAAGATGTATCTTGGCATTTAGTAATTGGAGTTTTGGAGATATCTGCTGCACAGTGAGGTTGGGAGGTTAGATGATGCTTAGTTAGATTCCTTTCAGGCTTAAATTACTTCCTAGGACTGAGCCGGGGCATTTTGGATGGTAAATTAACTCTTTCAGAACAAGAAATTCCATTTCAATAAATTATTGCTACAATTTACTAAAGAGTACCATGGTGTCCTGGAAAAGATAACATCCCTTCCAAAATTCCACCCCTCTAGTCACTCAGATAATGGGAAATTCACATTTATTTTTACTCACTTTGATCCTTGATGTCAGAACCTAACAAAGAACCATTTTCCCTCATCTAAAAAGAGACGGTCTAGATGGAGGTACGGTATTGGAACTGCCATGGTGGTTTGGCAATCTATGCCACCATCCTCACATGTATTTGACAACTGGCATGCTTGATTCTTTCCTTATATCAGCCTGCCACTCTTCTTTGCATGTGGAATTGTCTAAAGTAATAACGAAAAAAATGACCCAAATAGGCAAGCTTTTTAAAACTTGGTAGATGAATGGAGAATGGCATACCTCAGAAAGAAATGGAGCAGTAGTTAGTGGAATTTCTCAGCTGATTACCGCCATCTTTTGAAAGCGATATAAAACAAATCTTCACAAATGGTAAGCAAACAATGAGAGAAGAATCCTCCTCCCTCCCCGCAAAACCCAACTCTTCAGAAATTTCTATGTCAGATATGAGATCATGGTCTGCAGGTCTACCAGTGTCAAATACCATTTCATTCTAGCAGAGCCCTTCAGGAGGCAAAAGGCTAGGGTTATCTAATATATGAACAATATGTTAATATTATATTAACAAATAATGAATAAACAATAACTATATCTTTATCACAATTGTATTCCATGCTTGATCAACTGATACTCAGTCTACATGAATACAACTGAAAAGACAAGAATCATTTCTAATGGAAACTCAGTCACCTCAAGGTAGGACAAAACAAACTTTATTTGATAAAATAAAATTTGGTTAAATGGTTTTCATTTTAGAGAATGTTCTTTCCCTTAATATCCTGGTGAGCTCCTTATTTGGAAAAGTATACTTGTCTTGTTGTTTTGTCACTTCATTAATCTATCAACGTCATTTCCAAAAACCTCAATCAGAATGGAATGGTTTGTATCTCTTTTCTGAACTTAACTGAGTCCAGGAGTTTTTGTTTGCTTGTTTGTTTGTTTTGTTTTTGTTTGTTTTGTTTTCTTTTTTTTTCTTTTCCCCAGATTTTAATATTTCAAATTCAATTAAAGTATACAACCAAAGTTGGCGGGTAACAGTAGCTCTCTTCCAGGTAAAAGAGCTTACTAAAAGACTTTAGAATCACTGAACATTTGTTCAGTCCTACCTAAAAATTAACTTATTTTACTGCTTGATGTGGGAAAAGGCATTTTCTAATAATTTTCTGTGACAGGAAACACAGCATTAATCCCAGTAAGCACCCAACAGACAAGTATATCTGCTGGGGAATGGTTTTAAACGTTAATTCAATGAAAACATTTACCTCAGTACTTTTTCTGAGAGAGAACTCAGCAGCAGTTACAATTCATATGCCACCTGTGGAGAGCCATGAACACCCTAGGCGGAGGGCCAACTGGGGAGCACTTTCCAGGTAACAAGAACAGCGATATTGCAAGAAGCTACAAAACAATATTGCAGTCGTTATAGTGACCACTACTACAGTGATCATGGCCTGGGTCAATGTGCCAAATATTAATGCAAGGAGCACACTAGACTTTACAGGGTTAGAATATTTTCCTTATGCTAAGAACCAGTGGATGGCACATGATGAGTGGTTATGATCCTTTTATTCCATTTCGTACTACAAACGTTTCCTAGTTAGAGCTCCTTTATCCTATGTTAATGATCTATATTCCATGGCAGTATATTTTCATCATCTAAAATGAAAGCACTATAAGTATGGTATATCCCAACTCTCTCTCTCTCTCTCTCTCACACATACACACACACACACACACACTCAGACACACACGTGCACCCTTATACACAGATGTATGGACAATATGTATAAAATGCTCATTTGCAGTGGGTAAGCTCTCTGAAAGCAGCCAAATCAGCCTTTGCAAGTATAGAGAACCATTCAATGCCGATGAAAAGCCTTATCAATTGTTTAGCTCCAACAAGAAATTTTAACCCTTGTCCATATAGTAATTGGTTTAAATGACTTTCTTATTTTTTGCTAAGTTATCCAAAGCAAGAATCTCAAAGACTGATGTGATATGTAGAATCTAATGGACTCACATCTTTATTTTGCCTCTCACACAGTTGGGTTATACTCTTGCTGCTGAAACACAAGTTGATTTTGAATTGCTACTGATGCATCTGTATTTGGCTAAGGCTAATTTGGCTTTCTAGAGAAAGACCAGCCCATCAGCAAATGGACACCTTCTTCCACACAAACATCAATGTACACTAAAGACAAATCTAAGTATATGTATATATGGTATATATACATATATATGTACACATAAAATGGATTGGGAAGTCCTTTGGTTTAGACGGGATTAAATATGTACTTCCCAAGTGCATAGGTTTCCTTTGACCAACCTGTTCAAAACAGAAATAAGAAAAGTGCCATGGCAATTTTGACATTTCCTGTCATTTTTCCTATGTAGAGGTTCCCTTTCCTTTTCTCTCTCTCTTTCTTAAGCATTTTGTTTTTGAAAGCGTTTAGACCTTTTGGTCGTCTAATACTCCATTGATTCGTCCATTCCTTGGAAGAGCTCTAAGATCACATCCACAAACTTATCTTTAGTGGAGAACAAGGTTGCAAAGAACATTTCCCTCTTCTTTGATTCTCTCTTCCCCCCAAGAAGCGGACACCTTGATGTGTCATGACAATTCACTCTTGATCTGACTTTCCTTGTTACCCCTGGCCAGCCCAAGCAGCTGAGGTCTGAGCTTTACTCTCCCTGCATCGTGGTGCAATACTGGAAAAGAAAAATAATCCATTTGTCTACCCCCTTCAGACTGTGGTGACATGATCAGGGTTCTCTTGAATCTCTATGCATTCAATTTCCTCTCTCTCCTTTCGTTTGGCGCGTTTCTTTTTCTTGTGGTGCTTTTTGGAAGGGGGGAAAAAGGTTAGGAACACAGGTAAGATAACAAAACAGTGCAGAAGTGTGCAACCCCCAGTGAGCAGCAAGCATTTGAACAGTGTGAAGGTCAGGTTCGAAGGCACAAATAGGAGGGGGACCAACCCAATAAGAAAAGAAGTAATATTTTGCAAAATGGCTGTCCCATGCTCTTGTAGGGAGCTTTTTATACATTGTGTTCGGGTGTGCTCAGTTGCTAATACAAATGTGTAAAGCAGTGGTGCACAGTGGTCAATGGCAAAATTTAAAGTGTAGATAAGGCACAAGATAGAAATGCAATCCATGTTGACGTTCCATAATGTCATTAAGCCCAGAACGCCCAGCTCAATTGAGGTGACACTGAGAATCAGCCAGAAGTTTCCCAGAGGGTGGATCACTAGGAAAAAAGTCAGGATTAACACCAGGAGAACACCAAAGCCTGAAATCAGAACAGGCACCGTGACAGACAAGCCGTAATGATCCATGAACACGAAGGAGGGGTTGAACACAATGAATCGGATGCTCTTTGATAGGGACAGGGGCCTCAACTTTTCCAACACTTCTATGACTTCCTTCTGCTTGTCTCTGCTAGTCCTGGCCACCAGATACAAGCGGGAAGCAATAATGTTGTTTTCATCCCCTGCCTTGGAGAAGATGATATCGTTCCGAAAATGCTGAAATTCTGGCTTTTTTAAAAATGAGCTTTGTAGGACACTGATAAAGTCACTCTTGTTATTGGCACTGATGTTACTAACTTTCAGGAACTGGTAATACTGCTCCACCCAGGACACGGCCGTGAACCCGCTACAGAGTCTCCGTATATCCTCTTGGACGCTGCTGTTCCAGTACTCCAGGGGCTCGTAGATGTAGAACCCTATCACTGGGCTGTAGTTGCTGAAGTATTTTTGCTGAACCATGGCGTAGGAAACGCTTGGGGAGTCACTGGCTAGCAGATGGATGATGTTGGCTCTGTCACTGATCTGCAAGCACCCCATGAAGGAGAAGGAGGCGTAGATGAGATAGAGGATGACGACGAATGGCTTCACGTAGATATTGGTAATCCATTCATTGTAATGCTCACGGAGGAAGTGTTGAATGAAATGGTGCTGGTAGGGGTTCGTCTCATGATGGGATGTCTGTTGATGCCCATCACTCATCACTGTCTGGAACCACACAGGTTTGCGGTCCAGGTATTCTGCAGAGGGGATCTTACAGCAAAAGATGCTGTGGTAGCGGTTTTGCTCGAGTTGGCCCGCGAAGACCAGACAGGAGCCAAAGAATGAGAAAATGTAGAAGTAGTTCAACAGAATGGAGACACACATGTTCTGACAGAAGACCTTCACAGCCTCTATGTTTGTGAATGGGCTGGCACCCATGCCAAAGGTAATGAAGTACAAGGAGCTGGTCATGGTGTAGGTGACCATCACATCGGAATAGGCATCTGCCACCCTGTCTTTGAAGGGCAAAGTCTCTCTTGTTCTCCGCCATCCAGACAGAAGCTCAAATACTCCTTTAGTTCCATGACCTAGTTTTTTTTAAAAAAGAAAGAGAATAATTGTTTTATTATCTATTATCTATGCTAAGCAGTGCTTTATACTCCAAGCTGCAAAATGCTACGATCCTCCTATCGGGGTCTCAAAATTTGAGTTACACCATGAGATATATTTTGTCCATGTGTCCACTTTAACAGGGTCCAAATTAATTGGTATTCTGGGTAAAACCAAACCCGTGTTGTCTGTCTTATTAATTTGACAAGTCATAAATACAATTGACATTATGTGATTTTTTTTTTCTTCCCCTGCACACATGTTGTCTCCCTTAATGGGTCATACGTTGTAAATGGCAGGGGTTATTATTCACGCAGCCTCAAATGCCCTTCCACACAAACCGACTGCTTGATCAACTGAAGCATTAACCGATAGTCCCGAACCTCCATTTCAAGCTGACTTACATGCTGATGTAGGAAATCATAAGATGATTTTAAACACTTAAAAATCACTTTACATTGACTTTACGATGTTAATAATCCACTTGATGGCCAAATGGCCTAGAATCCTGTTCCTGTAGATTTGATTAATTAACATTAGATGCGAGTTGAAAAACTTTGCCAGGTCACGTAAAAGACAGGGCAAAACCGTCAGGGTGAGAGATCACAGCAAGCATTTCCTTTGGGCTCCTCACAGAGCTTTTATTCACACAGTATGGATGCTGACTAACATTTGCTTCATTAAAGTGGATGGGGAATGGTTCTTTTTAATCAACTTCTGCGCACTCTTTAATAAGGGTAAATAAGCAAAAACTTCATTCAACAAATATTACTTGAGCACCTGCTATGTACCAGAAACAGTTAGATACTGAATGTTTCCCCCACCACAGGAACTTAACAGCTCTTAAGATACTACTGCTTGCTTCCTTATCAACAAAAGCGGAAAGCAGCTAGGAAAATAAAGGTATTAGGCCATACCTTTAATTTCCCTTTTTCACTTCTCTGATTTAGCTCTGTCAATTACTGTTTACAATGTATCAATTGGTAACTTTCTGACTGAGTGAAGATCTTCATACATCACTCTTGCCCTTGTAGGCAAAGCAATACTACACACAAACATTTTCTATGAATGGATGCAAGCTGTGTTTGGGCTCTTCTCCAAGAGATCCATTAGACACAATGTAGCTTAAAGGCACAAAATGACCTAGTTCAAGAAAACTTGGAAAATGGACTTTGTGCAGTACCTAGATATTGGAGGAATTCACTTAGCAATGCTTTAACAAACATATGATAATGGCTGGGGTCCTACTATAATCACTGATTTTGTGTTGATAGAGTTGCTAATTGGTCTCTATAATTTCCCCTCTTCTCTGTTACTTTTTTTTGGGGGGGGGCGGACTGCATCGGGCACAATTAAAAACTATTTCCCATCCTACCTTTTAAGTAGAGGTGGCTCATGTGACATATTTCTGGGAAGTGTAACTGATAGTCACTTAAAGATGCTTTTTAGAAAACCAGAAGGAACTTTGCCCTAAATGGCATCACGGAGCCACCAATAAGAGCCTCAGTCTGCCATCTTCTCTAAGTCTCTTTAAAGAGAGCCAAATCTCCATTTGTCTAAGTCACTGTAAGTAAGGTTATTATATACAGCTGAACCTATTCCTAACCAACAAAGTTTCGTAGGTGAGTTATTATTACAGAAAACTTTTTTTTAATGAGGATCTAAGAATTCTTGCTTTATAGTTAACTTGACTATAGTATTTACAGGCTTAAATATATTTAATGCTAATATTTTATTTCAAAGTTACATGGGTTCACCTATCTTGGGAATTCTTATTAATTATTAATTGTTACTGCATCGGAGTTCTTCTTATCCTAAATATAAAGCCTATTGAACTTCCAAAGTTCTCTTTTCTGAGTCCCCAGTCAGAAAAAATAAGTTTATCCTAACAAGTAGAAAAGGTTAGGCAAATTGTATTTATGTATATGGTAAGCTTTTTGTTTTTTTTTTGTGTGTGTGTGGTTTTTTGGAGGCAATGATCTATTATTCCTTGCATTTAATTACTAGCTCAGCATATATGGGCACTGAGTTAAGTCTAACACTTTTTTTAAGTCTGATGATTCTTATACATCATTAATTCTTCATTTTTATCTTCTGCAGGACTCCTTGACCAAACAGAATACTTGTTCTTTCACACCCTTGGCAAAAACATAATATTAGGATATTAGCTGAAGTAATTAAAATAATTCTTTAATTAGAGCACTTCTCTTCTGAAATGAGGACTCTTGCTATCTTTGTAGTCATAAGGAGGGAAAAGGCTACATGGGGCTGCAGCTAAATTTGGCTTTCCTTTGCTAATGGTCACTCTTTTATGGAATAGTAGGTACACTATGTAGGCCAGATTGTTGCTTTATATAGTATAAAGGTCTGTATGTGTGGGAAGATGATGCTAAACCATATTAGGTTAAATAACCACTCTAAGTGTGATGAAGACTGAACACATAATTTCCAAACTTTGGAGAAGGCATATTTTATCCCATTTATAGATTTAGATATTTTACAGGCCATTCCTGCTGATACTCAATCATTTGATTCTCCCCATAATCTAGCTATTTCCTAGCAGTTCAGATCTATCATTTGCACCCTGAATCCAGGGTGGTCTTTCCTCTCTCTGTGAACCTGCCCATGATCAGTCTTATCTTCTTAGTTTTATTCATGCTATTTTTCTCTGCCTTACAATACCTTCTCCTCATTGCCGGTCACAAGGAAATTCTGTCCATCCATCTGGTAAGCATCAGTTCAATTCTCTAATTTGCCGGGAAACCATCTCTGACAATTCCAGACATATTGATTTTTTTCTGTTCCTTAAGGTCTTACTGCACTAATTAGTTACTCATTTTGGCACGCAACCATGTGCTGTTTTGCTCTGGAACAAATGGTTTTCTTAGGATATGTTCTATTTCTTTGGTTAGACTGCAAATTCTTCAAGGTCAGGGAATACATTTTATGTTATTCTTATACTCTGCAGAACATCTGGCAAAGGCTCGATGCCCAGAAGATGCCCACTAACTTCTTGAATTCATTTAATTCTTGATTCTAGATGGGTTGAAAAAAAATGTATCTTTTAACTACTCTTCCTAAAATGTATTGTGCATCTTTATGTCTCCAGTAGAGCTATATACTTTTAATTCAATTCAATCCAATATGTATTTTGATTTGTTACAAAGACCTATACTAGTCAACATATAAAACATAAAGGTAAGAAAGAAACACAATATTTTCCAACATCTGTCAGGCCAGAAGGCCATTTTTACTTGGGTAATTCTGAGACAGAGATTAAAGCTTCTAATACATATGAATTTTAGAAGCAGTCCCATAGGGTGTTCATAAGGGTTCCTTTCTTCTACTAACTAGATGCTAGTAGCACACTCCACAGTTGTGACTACCAAATATGTCTCCAGACATTGCCTAATGCTGACTGGGGGTAAATTGCCCCCAGTTGAGAATTACTGGTAGTCAAAAGAAAAAAGCGTGCACACACACACACACATACAAATTTTAATTATCTTTTTCAGATTATAAAAACAGGACACATTTCCATTAAAAATTTGGGAAAGATGGAAAAAATAATGGTGAAAAATTGTTTCATAGTCCTACAACACAGATAATTGCTGTTAATAATTTCATGTATTTCTTCCAGTTTTGTATGTATGTATTAAACTTATCCATCCATCCATCCATCCATCCATCCATCCATCCATCCATTCATCCAGATTTGTAACTATTTAACTATTTCATGAAACAGAGCAGGAGAAATTAGAATTTGGAATTTCTCTTGCTGCTGTTCAGTTGGCTCCCAACCACCATGGAGTACCTACTTTCAAACCTCTGTGGTATTTTCTTTCTTGGTTTCTTCCTTTTTACTTTGGCTTCCACTCTGAAGCTGATACCATTTTTTAAAAATATCTGCCCACTTGAAAAAAGCCCTAATGTTCTACCATACCTTTTTGGAAGAGTATATGCACTCTTTTTCCACCATTACCAAGGGTCCTATTCCAATTCAGACAAGGCACCTGAAATCAAGACATTGGTATTCACCCAAAAGAAAGTGATCCACCATCTCAGATGATGATGATAGAACACGTATGAGTGTGACTTGCCCTACTGAACAACGACCTGAACCAATTCCAATATATTTTCTCCTGGTACCTTAGTCCTGATTGTTCTTTGCTTCTGTCTCATTCCTACCAAAATCCTTAATCCTTACCTAAGGCATCAGTTTGTCTTATGAACCACTCTGTTCAAGCTGCTGACTGGTGAGAGACATATATGTCAGCAGTTAACTGACATTAAAGAATCATAGTGTTCTTTCCAAGTAAGAGATGAATGGTACAAACTGTGAAAAGACACCTGTTTCTTTCCGAAGGATTAGGGAAAGCACTACAAGTTTCTGATAGGCAGGAAATGATGCAGTCTAGACTGATGGGATAACCTGAATTAAGACACCAATTTACCTATAAATTAAGAGGAGGTAGTTGTGGCTTTCATATTTATCATTGATTTCTTTTTCTCTGAGTAGAGATTAGCTTGTTTGGTTTAGTAGGTTAAGGCATTGTTGGAAATATGCATTTAATATTCTAGAAGATGACTGCCAAACTTTGATCATGGTTTCCTTCCATTGTATTAGTATATATTTGCAAACTATATTAGAATGCCACAGTAAGTGGCTCAACTGGGACATTACTGGATAAACTTTCTCTTGGCAAATTTCACGAAGGAATAGGGAGAGCACTCTTAGGAGTAAAAATGTTTTGGACATAGTTGGAACTGGGAGAGAAATCCAAGGTGGGAAATGAATTGAATTAGAAGATTAGTGTGTGTGTGTGTGTGTACTGAATGTTCCAAAAGGCTTCAGGGATATTGTTGCAGACCTCTTTCCAAATGAAAGCAAATGGAAGCATTGTTTAATAACAAACAAAACTTACGTGACATCTGGCTAATATACTCTATTTAACAATAATTTAACAAGTTCTGCTATTTACAATGGATAAATATGAAAAAAATGAAGATTATATGGATTCTTCTTTTGGTCATGGCATTGCAGTTCAGCCAGAGGGAAAATCATGAATAGTTAAAATTTAAAAACGTGTACTTTTGTTATCAAACAAAACTGACTTCAGTCCTAAATGAGCCAAATAATATTCAGAGTTGGTTACAATTCCATTTGAGCCTGAAGCAATCCCTTTACAACAACTAAAGAGGACTTCTAAAGTAAGATAGATCTCTGACAACAGATTCCCTCCCACACTTAACAACATTTCTTTAAAGTTGTGCATCCCAGTGTGAACTTCACATTCTGGTTGCACCTATGGAGCTGTAGGAAAATTCTGGCGACATGGCTAGACCTGGAGTGACTTCCTTCAAAGCAATGCTGTTCATCTGTGAATTGAATATAAATTTTACAGTTGCCATTTTAAGCCCCAAACCAATCTCTCCCAAACCCAGAATTCCAAAGAAAATAGTTGTAACAAGGATTAAATCCAATCAAACCTAATTGCAACTGATTCAATTAGTACTCCCTACTGGGCTTCTCTTGATATATTGCTCTAATAAGCACCATCTGTGGGCTTCTAATTCTTTCTAATCAGCTGAATTAGAATTCTCTTCATTTGCTTTGAGAAGATGTACTAATGGTCGTCCTTTTATACTTGAATATGTCAAGCTTTCTGCAGGTCATGAGAGCTTGACATCTCCCCTTTTAGTGGCATAAGAAAAAAAGGTAAAAAATAATGCTCCTTCTTGTGACCTGCTCCAGAGAAATCTTTTTCCTTTCTCTGAGCATTTATTTCTGCTTTGATTAGCTATGCTTTCAGTAATTGTGTTTTTGGAAATCGTCCTTGAGCTCAGGTGGAAGAAAGTATTTTTTCTATTGAGTTCTTAGGTTACATGGTTTTTCCATACCAATCAAATGAATGAAGAATGAAAAAAATATAATAAAATCCAACCAACTGAAGCAGTAAATCAGCTAATACCACCGCCACTACCAGAAACAACAAAATCCAGATATTGAATCAACATTTTGAGTTTCCATTCACGTGTTCAGCATTATATGGGATCCTTATCCATTGTTCCTTCTGTTTTTGGCTGTTCCTACTTCTATTTTAAAAGATACCACTTAAATATGATCTCATCTCTAATACCTTCCACTTGCTGTCTTCATCCCTAACTCAGCTGCTTAGAAGCTTCTCTGCGTTCCAGCACATATGGTAGCACTGGCTACTACACCCACCTAAAATTACCCATTGGTGTGCCTGTTTTTTATCTAAGTCTGAAAGGTCCTCAATGTCTAGGGTAGGCACTCTCATTTCCATTTTTGTATTTCAATTATTTGACACATATCGGTGCTCAGTAAATGTTTGTGCAATTGAATTGGTCATGATCTGTGTCTAGTCTTAAAGGTATTTTAAAATGTTCTTGTAATGATTATTACTAACAGCTTTATGAGATCTTCTATCCTATAAAGAGTAAAATTAGTGACAAATTAGGATTTTTGCAACACCGAAATCTGGACAATGCTTTAAAAATGTCTGGTTCAATCACTGGGAAACATGTTTGAAATGGAAGTAATCTTACTTAGCAAACTTAAATTATGCATAGTTTTAGTTTCCTAATAAATATTGTTCAAAATAAATCTTCAAAGTTGTAGCATGAATGCTTGATAATGCCTCAAAGGCAGAGTTTTCTGGGAGCATCCTTGAGTGTTTTGCTAACCCCCCCCCTTTTTTTTTTTTACCAGTGAAGATGAAATAAAAACATCCTATGGGCTGGAATTTTTCTCTGAGAAAAATGGCCTAAAGCCAGTGGAAACTCAATTAACCAGAAAGCTCAGGAATTGGATCATTTGAATAGTCATTAAATTAATCAACCAGAACTTCCTTTTTGATTCAACTTTTATTGGTTGATTAACTTTACTGGAGATCTTTCTAAAATTGCATTAAACTTGTATTTCCTTTCTGTGTCCTGTCTGGAAGGAAGAAAGGAAGAAAGAAAGGAAGAAAGAAAAGGCAAAATGTTTAACAATTAAAAGGATGTACTCCAGAGTAACACATTTTGGTTTCAGTTCTGGCTCTATAACTTTGTGATGTGTGATTTGGCAAGAATGAATTATTTTAACCACTGTATGCCTCACTTTCTTAGTCTAGAAAACAGGAATAAAAATGGGACCTATTTTAAGGGGTATAGTGTAGGTTAAATGAGATAATAATTACAATGAGCCTATAGCAGTGCCTGGCATACAGGACGCACTCAGTGAATGAGCTATTACTATTTATTGAATGATATTCTTCAGAGTCATTATTACATTATGCACAGATAATCAGGAGTCAATATGGCATACTGGTTAGGTGTTGCATTCTGAGGGTTTATACTTCCTCGTCACCATCAATTAAGCGTATGACCTTGAGCAAAGGAACTCTATGGCTGGATTTAGCAAACTGTAAAACAGAGAATAACAATATTTGCTTCAAGGGATTGCTATGTTAAAGGAAAAACAGATACATGGATCCCTTAATACAAATTTCTGGCACACAATGAGTGCTCCCACAAATGTTAGCTATTCTTGAATAGTATTATATAGTTGTAGAAGTGTGGGAGTTTGGATGAATGTTTACCAGGCCCAGGGAAAAGTGTACTCTCTGATTATTACTTTGAAATTTGTCTTTTTTTGGGGGGGGGGGGGGTCCTTGGAAGTTAACTGTGGAAAAATGCTGATTAATAAAGATTTTAGTTAACTGGATTCAGCTAATTGTGACATTCCTTATGTGAGTGTGCTTGTTCAGAATAAGCTAATAGAGTTGCTCTCTTTTAGCAGGAGGGAAGTTGAAAGGAAGCTTTCCAGGCACTGTTTGTTTCTGTGACTCACAGAAGAAACCATAGTCCCTTCCAGGAGAACAAGGGAACTGCTAGGCAGACGACTAAGTTTCATCAGTCCAGAGGGACAAGGAGACCATTTCCAGAAGGTCCTTGAAGTGACGGAACTGGTGTTATTTGAATGTATCCCTGATGAATACAGCCTTCAGTTGAGAAGACCTGCTTCTCACCATATTTTCTAGGACTTTATTCACATTTAGTGGTCCACAGCTTAGCTCGGCTTTATCATAGCATACATTTATAAACAAGAGCTATATATTTTCTGATACTTATCATAACATTTTCTCGTTCGGTGTTAATTCACAAAGGCACGGGAGAGAGGATAGTCGGTAGTATGGGTAGTAACCTGGCACAGTGGGCCCTGAGTATAGGCTCTTGTGTTCATGCCCAGGCTCAACTTCAGCTGTATTCCTCCCTAACTGGATCCCTTCATGGATACTGCCCATGTTGTTTTCCTCACATGCAGAACAGCGAATGCAAGCACCTTCCTGGCAGTATTGCTGAGAAAATAAATGAGATAGACCACATAAAATGTTTGCCATCGTCCCTGGAACATATTAAACACTTGGTAAATGTTAGCCATTACTTTTTATGTATGAGTGCACATTCATTTGGGGCTTAGGCTATGTGTTTGTAGTATACTACAGTACCTGGCTCTGTTTCATTCTTGAAATTATCAATAGAAATGACAATGAATCATGACATGCCAGGCTACTAAACTCAGCTTCAGTGATAGGAAATTGTAGGAAACTCTTACTGACTTCTTGTGATAAATCGTATTCCTTTCCATCATCATAATCCCTACGGACTTTGTCCTGCCCATTTTCATTAGGCAAAGATTCATCAAGGAACAACAACAACAAAAAAACAAATGAAATCCCTCCCTGTTTGCTATGATATGAAACAGCTAACTGGACTCTAGGGAAGAATGATTTTTGGTCCTGTGACCAATAGAAAGTTCAGGGAAGTTTCTGGCATTTGGAGATACATGAAAACTTAAGAGCTATTTTAGCAATTATAAAAATTAAGAAAAACAGGTCCACATTATTTTTTTTTTCCAGAATACTTTCACTTTATAATGAACTGACAACAATTTAGGGCCCAGAGATATTAAATAAAGAGCTGCTGACAGAATGTCAGCAGGTTGTGAAATTTATTCTCTCTTTTACACATTCTGAAATTCCTCAAGTGGTAGTTCTATTAACACTGGTATGGGAATCTTTAATAAAAGAACACATGTCTCAAAGAAATTGACCAACTAGTCAGGAGATATTAATGAAGGACTACCTATCACATGCTACATGAGATCACACTCAGCTTTCCCCCTGATGCGTATACTCTTTCTACAAGCCCAACAAGTGAATGTCCTGCCCAGATACTTTCTGACATTTGGAAAGTTCTTCCATGTTTAGAGTTGAAATTAGTCACCCTGAAATTTCCAAAATCTGCTCCTAATTGTCTTCTTTGGAATATGTGCCAGTTATTCTGCCACATACCCGTACTTCAAATATTGAAGACAATAGCATGATACCTTCAGTTTTCTCCAGGCCAATCACCTCATTACTTTGACTGTTTCTCTGACGACATCTGCACAGGATTCAATCTGAGGTACTCTACAGCAGTAAAAGCGCCTTGACATCAATGATCATGTCTTCATTGTTGTTTGTTTGTCCCTCGGTACCTAGCAGTGTCATAGATGCAGTGAGTACTAAGAGAATATTTTTTGAGTTTTATGTTGTTAAAAATTTTTCTAGCTAAACTTGCAAAGCTCAAAGGCAGGTTGAGGCATTATAGGGACTGACAGATGAAAAGTCCAGTGATTATTTCTTAATTACAGTTGGGGAACACAGCAGACGGGTGGAATTTACATGTTGTTAATTGTGACACTCATTCCATCTTCTGCACTGCAGTGGTTGATGACATTCTAGTAAGTTGATGGTGGGGGTGATTTTTGTGACAGATGTGGTCAAGTCAGGACTGCGCAAAGCCTGTTTTCACCAACTATGAAGGTACTCAAAAGTAAGATCTATTTTTGTCTTATGAGGCAGCATATCCTCAGAATGCTTCTTGGGAAGGTTTACAAAGACTGTGAATAAACTAATGCATGTAAAAACAAAAGAGAAACAAAAAAGACATAGATCCCATACTGGCTTTCCATGCAACAGGGCTGGCCTGATTTGTCAGTGGAGTTGCCTGACACTTCAGATTTATACTAGGAGAAGAAAGCTAAACTATATGAAAATCTACAACCGGAAATTATTTCAGTATTTAACTTGAGGAGTTAGTCTTCCATGCAAACAGAAATACTTCTGGGAAGATTCATCTTGCAAACTTGGTGGTTCTTCATTCTTTTGCTGAATGAGTTTATCATGTCGTTTCCTAAAACAGATGTGTGTTGACAAAGTAGGCAGGGTACAGAGGAAAGGTCACTAATGAACAGATGTGCACAAAGGGGATCCTGAAGAATATTACTGTATATGGATCTCATGCACCACTCTAGAGGCATGCATATTAATTTTTCACCCTCATTTAATAATTAAGAAATGGAGTCTCAGAAGAATCCATGACACATAGATTTATAGAATTCTTTTGGTGGTCAGGACCAGAATCCAAAATCTTTAGTCTCTCATCTTAATGTGAGTAGACTGTGATCTTGAGAGTAGTGAGTGTATCCTGCTTTGATTATTATATAATCATTTCCTAAGGCAATACCTGGCACTTAGTAAATAGTTATTATAAAACTGAAGAGTGAATGGGTACCTCTGAGCTTCCAAGATTTGTGGTGTTCTAGTATGTTGTGGAGGGAATACTTACTTCTCATTTTTCCAAGAAGAGTTGGCTTCCATCCATTCTCATGTGGATAGTATTAGAGAGTCTACTTGTATTAATGAGTGAGTAAGAGTCAGGATTTGCCCTCAGCTTTCTCATTTCCTACTTCTCATTTTCCATGAATAGGTGGCTTTCATCTACTGTCATTCAGATAGTGGTGATGAGTATGCTTCCATTTCTTTTTCTTCCTCTTTAAATACTCTTCCAAGTACTAGGAATTGCTGATCTGGTGGTTGGAGCCTAAGAGCAATGTATCATAAGTTGGCTGCTATTCCTCTAAAACAAGAAATAAGCTGAACCCCCTTTCTCTATCCTGCACTATTTATATTAATGACGAGTAAGGAGGGTCAGCGCTTGCTCTCAGATTTCTCATTCCATACAGAAACATTTTTGGCCCTTTTGTTCTAAAAGGGAAACATGTTATTCATCTCTTATTGTTGGTCTCCAGCGTGATCTCTTCTGACGGCAACTGGATTTGTGAGGAAAATCAGTCTTCCACGCAATTGGCTGCTAAGGAAATCTTAAGCCTGATGCCTTGAAGACCTAACTCTTCCTATAGTTAAGGAGAGGGAAAACCTGGATTTAGGATTTTTTAGGTAGAGCTCTCCACATTAGTCTCTGGTACCATATACGGTCTCCATTCCAGCTTTACGAGGAACTTTGGGAAATACTGTCCCTCCATGAATAAGGATGCAATTATATATGGCTTTTATTTAGCTCCTTGGGTATATATTCTGCACTGCACAGAACCCAGCAAGGAGGAGGACTGATTGATTGAGATGACTGATTTCCACACATTACCTATGAAATGATCAGTGAAAGAATATATACTTATAGAGTAGGCATATCATAAATACTCATATCAAAGCTACAGTTTTCATTCTTTTTTTTACTTTGAAGATTTTAATTTATTTATTTGTCAGAGAGAGAGAGAGCACAAGCAGGGGGAGGGGCAGACAGAGAGAGAAGTAGACTCCCATTGAGCAAGGAGCCCAATGTGGGACTCGATGCCAGGACCCAGGGATCATGACTCAAGCCAAAGGCAGCTGCTTAACCAATTGAGCTGCCTAGGCATTCCTACAGTTTTCTTTTTTATTTGTTATTATTTGAACCTTCCAAAACAGCTTTTGGTATTTCTAAATTGCATTTTAAACCATCATAACCCTGTATCTAAAATTTTAGGTAATTTACAGAATCTTTTTGGCTAATATTTATTTTAAAAATAATTTTTAAATTAAAATTAATTTTTAAATATCTGTAAAGAGTGCCATTCCCATAATTTGACCTGCCCCTGTGCTTTCCAATTATTTCCCCTATGCAGTAATTAGGCAAAACTGTGAAATATATAATGCTGTCTAAGGAATTTTCCTCATTGAATAAAAATGCAAGCATGGGATTAGCAAAAGAACTTCTAACAGTAGTACTGGAGATTCAAGGTCAGTTTAATGTGCACATGCTACCACTCACATTTCTTTTCAAGGATTATTTTAAAAAGGGGAAACACAAAGACCAGAGGGAAGCAGCAACAAATTCATCAGCTCACTTCTATAAAACTGAATGAGAGTATACCAGAGGCTTCTACCTTTCAACCCAAAGTAGATGTCCTTCCAGTTAAAAGCAAAATCACTTCAGGAAGACATCCATCCTTTCAAGAAGAGGGAGGGCATGTCACTGCAGGAAAATAAAGAGGGGATAAGAACAAGGGAAGGAGGGAAGGAAAGAAGAGAAGAAGGAGGGAAAAGAGAAACAAGTTTGCTTTTTAGGTTAGGTCCCTACTGCTCTTGGGGCCCTTGAATGTCAGATTTTCCCATTTCTCCAAAGAGGTCACTCTTCTTCCTGGAGAAAAATCCAATAAAATGTTTGCATGAATAAATAGAAGGATTTACTCTTAGACGTTTTATTTTTCAGGGAGAAGAATAGAAGTATCCATAAGTGGAAGGTATTTGCTTCTACAAGAGATAAGAGAATAAATATTAAAGCAAAATGTTAGCTACGGTCTAGGAGGGCCTCTCCCCTTTATAGCCGATTATATGATACTATATATGATACAAATCCTGGGATTCTCAGAAGAATTTCTACCATGTAATGCATATAGTTAAATACTTTTTGTTGTTCTTCCATTGTTCTTATGAATTTACATATTTTGCCAACTTCTGAAGCAATATCAGACATCACTTGGCTTCTAAGCACTGAGCTCTCACTGTACTTTACGTGTACCATTATAGATGCTTAGGAAATATTTTCGACAAATATAATGAATTATTTTTCCTGACTGCCATCAAATGGGTTGGTATTTGTGAAATGGTTGTGGAAACAGCAATAATTCATCATGCTCCTAAAATGTAACATAGGCATAATAGTGTACAGCTACTAAAGAGTTCTTTTTCTTTTTTAAGATTTTATTTATTTATTTGACAGATAGAGATCACAGGTAGGCAGAGAGAGAGGAGGAAGCAGGTTCCCTGCTGAGCAGAGAGCCCGATGTGGGGCTCGATCCTAGGACCCTGGGACCATGACCTGAGCTGAAGGCAGAGGCTTTAACCCACTGAGCCACCCAGGCACCCCACTACTAAAGATTTCTGACTTCAAATTCATCTTACTGGGTTTAGAGAATGAGTCTGGGGATCAAACATTTGCTGAAATAACATTGCACGTTGTCCTAATGAGCTTTGCAAATTAAATAGAAAAAAAAAAAAAAGAAATGGAAGGTAAACCCTTCCTTTTGTTTCAAACAACCTTATTGAGATTAATGACTTACAATTCACCCATTTAATGTATGCAGCTTAATGATTTCTTGGTGTATTAAAGAGTGGAGCCACCACCACCACAATCAATTGGAGAAGTTTCATCACCCCAAAAGAAACCCCATACTCATTAGTAGTCACTCCTCACTCTCCATCTCTATCCCCTAACCTCCCAGTCCTAGGCAGCCACTAATCCACTTTCTTTCTCCATAGGTTTGTCTTTTTCACGTAAATGAGATGATGTAGTCTTTTGCAACTGGCTTCTTTCATTTACCATAATGTTTTCAAGGTTCGTTTATATTGTAGTATGTGTCAGTCCTTTGTTTCTTTTTATGGCCAAATATTATCGCACTGTATGGCCATCCCACATTTATTTATCTATGCATCAGCTGATGGACATTTGGGTTGTTTCTGTTTCTTGGCAATTATGAGTAATATTGCTGTGAACATTTGTTTACAAGTTTTGTGTGGACATTTGTTTTCATTTCTCTTGGTTGTGCACCTATAAGTAGAATTTGTGGGTCGTATGATAACTCTACATTTAGCATTTTCAGGAATCATCACACTGTTTTCCAAAAGAAATGTATAATTTTATATTTCCACCAGCAATATATGAATAGTTCCGATCCTTTACAACCTCAGCAACATTTGTTATTTTGTTATTTGTTATTGTCCAACATTTTAATTTAGGCATCCTAACAGATATGATGTGCTCATTGTGGTTTTGGTTTGCACTTCTCTAAGGACTAATGAGGTTGAGCATCTTTCAAGCTTTTTGGCCATTTGTTTATCTTCTTGGGATAAATATCCCAATCTTTTGCTCAAGTTTTAACTGGGTTATTTGTCTTTTTATTATTACGTTATTATTATTATTACGTTATAGATCTTTATGCCTCCAAGATTATATTTATTTATTTGAGAAAGATAGAGTATAAACAGTCGGAGTGGCAGAGGGAGAGGGAGAAGCAGACTCCCCACTGAGCAGGAAGCTTGACATGGGGCTCCATCCCAGGACCCTGAGATCATGACCTGAGCTGAACGCAGACACTTAACTGAGTCACCCAGGCACCCCTAAGTTATAATACTTCTTTCCATATTCCGAATATAAGTCAGACCAGATATGTGATTTGCAAATATTTTCTCCCACTCTGTTGGTTTTCTTTTCACTTTCTTCATGGTATCTTTTGAAACACAGAAGTTTTTAATTTGGGGAAAGTCCAATTTATCTTTTCTTTTTGTTGCTTTTGGTGTCATTTCTGAGAAGACTTTGCTTCAAGGCCATCAGAAGTAATTCCTATGTTTTCTTTGAAGAGATTTACAGTTTTAACTCTTTCATCTATGTCTATGATCTATCTGCGTTAAGTTTTACTTATGATGTAAGGAAGAAGTCCACCTTCTCTTTTTTTCTTGTGGATATCCAAGTGTCCTGGTATCACTGATTGAAAAAACTGTTCTTGCCCACTGAATTATCTGAGCAGTTCTGTTAAAAGTCAACCCACCATAAACATTAAGAATTATTTCTACAGTCTCAATTCTATTCCACTGATCAATTTGTCTATTCTCATACCAACCCCCCTGTGTCTTCCTTACTGCAACATTATAGACATTATAGACATTCTTCTTATCTATGAACATGGAATCTCTTTCTATGTACTTAGGTCTTTCAAAGCTTGTTTTCAACAGTGTTGTGTAGTTTTCAGAGTATAATTTTGTACTACTTTTGACAAATTTATTCCTAATGAGTTTATTCTTTTTAATGTTATTGTAAATGGTATTATTTTCTTAATTTCATTTTTGGATTATTTATTGCTAATATATAGAAATATAATTGATTTTTATATATTCATCTTGTGTCCTGCAATCTTGCTGAACTTATCTATTAGTCCCAACCATTTTCTGGTGGATTCTTTAGAATTCTCTATGATGAGATAATGTCATCTCCAAACAGAGATAGTTTTGCTTCTTCATCCTTTCAATATGAATGCCTTTTATTTCATTCTCTTGCCAAATTGTTCTGGCTGTAATTTTTAGCACAATATTGAATAGGAGTGGTGAGGGCAGACATCCTTGTCTTACTCCTGATCTTAAGGACAAAGTATTCACGGTTAAGTATGCTGTTAGCTTTGGGTTTTTCATAAATGCTTTTTTTTTTTTTTTTTTTTTTTTAAATCCTAAGGAAGTTTCTTTCTATTCTTAATTTGTTGAATGTTTTTATGGTAAAAGAGTTTGTCAAATGCCTTTTCTGTGTGTATTGAGATGATCATGTAGTTTTTGACCTTTATTTTGTTAAGATGTTTTACATCAATTGGTTTTTAGATGTTAAACATCCTTTGCATTTAGGTGATAAATTCCATTTGGTCATTATTTACTTTTTTTTTTTTTTTGAGAAAAAGAGTTCACACATGAGTGGTGGTCTGAGGGTAGAGGAAGAGGAGAGGGAGAATCTCATGAAGACTCCATACTCAGCACAGAGCTTGATGCAGAGCTCAATATTCAAGACCTGAGATCATGACCTGAGCTGAAATCAAGAGTCAGATGCTTAACTGACTGAATCACCCAGGTGCCCCTACAATCCTTTTTATATATTATTGGATCTGACTTGTTAATATCTTGTTGAGAATTTTTGTGTTCCTATTTATAGGAGATACTGCTCTGTAGTTTCTGTTCCTTGTGACGTCTTTATCTGGTTTTGGAGTCAGGCTAATACAGGCCTCATTGAATGATTTGGGAAATGTGCCCTTCTCTTCCCTTTCAATTTCTTAAATGCAAAAGTTGTTCCTACCTCTTGTATCTTGCCAGGTTAACTTCCTTCATTTTGTTTATAAATTATAGCATATCCAAATTTCCTCATCAGTCAGTATGTAGGAAAGTACCTATGTGATTTGAGCCAATTTATTCTAATCACCAAACAGTATTTATAATGTTCCCACATGATTTTAAACCAATTTAGTTTTCCCATGAGAGAAGTCAGGTGGGAGAGAGAGATGGTGTGCATTGCAGATGCGGAGCATCAAGCACAGGGAGGGAAGAGAAGCATAGAGGATACTTACCGTGTGAGAGCAGAGAGCTAGGTTCCTAGACGAGAATAAAATGTCAGTATTATTATTAACATTATATTGTTTCCTACCTTTTAGACTCTATGGAAGGAATCTTCATGTTTCATCTTTGAAATTTGTGCTTTTATTCCTCCTTTCCAACAGAGGTGCTCCCACTTCCTTTCCTTGTTTTTTTTTTTTCTTCCTTTCTTCCTATCTTCCTGTCTTTTTTTAGAACTAAATTTCTAAACTCATGTAAACTCAGTGGAGATAACTCACTGCTGCCTTACAAATAATACAAACAGGTCAGTACAGTTAGAGTAAGTATTATTTTCTTAGCTCAGCTCATATTTCTGACTTAACTATTGTGAAAACACTGAGGAATTAGAGATTTTTAACAACAAAAATAAGAACAACAAAACCAGTAACAACACAACAACAGGTCTGATTCTTGAGGAATTAACATCTTCTGACTCTCATGATGGCAGGCTTTACGAAAATGCTTATTTTTAAATGCTGTAAAATTATTATCCTTTAATTCCTGAATATCTGCTGTGCATCAAGGTTTTCTTTTTTTAAAAGATTTTATTTATTTGAGAGAGAGAGAGAGAGAGCACAAGTAGGGGGAGGGGCAGAGGGAAAGGGAGAACCAGACTCCCCACTGAGCTGGGAGCCTGACACAGGACTTGATCCCAGGACCCCTAGATCATGGCCTGAGTTGAACGCGGACACTTAACTGACTGAGCCATCCAGGCATCCTTCAATGTTTCTTTTTAACAAATCAAGTTTAACAAGTATTTAGTGATAGGAAATGCTGGGGTCCAGGAATGAACAGAAAGTGTGGTTTTATTAAAACACGGGGACAGGACCTGTGGGCAGAAAGAGCTGCACTGGGGTCATGAGGAGTGGCCCATTACGTAGTTCAAGTTGGGAAGGAGGTGAGGGATAATGTAAGTCTCTAAGGAATTTGGAAACAAGTTTTCCAGGACCTTGAGGGGTTAGCTGTTGTTAGGAAAATGTCATTTACTACTGTCTGGTAAAACCTTAATCATGAGACCCTTCAGATATATATCAGTGGACCATATGCTTGGAGGATGATTGCCAACATATATCTTAGTGGGTAGAGATAAAGGAAGTTTCCAAAGGAATTTTTTACAGGATCCAGGAGGTTGGGCTAATGTCAAGTTAAGGTTGCCTTTTGCTCTAGCAAAGTAATAATGTGGAGACAGCTAAACTCCTTGAGGAAGGTCACTCTGCCTGTCTCAGGTACTTGTCAATGGGCTGTAAGTTATAAGGAAGTTTAATTTTTCTTCTATATTTCTTTTGCCTTTGTTCTTCACATAATTTAGTAACTAGTATGTTCTGGATTTTGGGTGATTAGAAAAGAAAGTAGATTCAGATACATTTTTATTTTAAGGGTTTGCAGTCTCATTGAGAGAAGGCATATATTTAAGAAATACTTGCACAAGAATTCAAGTTGCTAAGGAAACAGGCGTTTGTTATTTACCTATTGTGTTCAAGGTACTGCATACCATTTGGAAGTGAAACTACAGGAGCTCAGGGAAACAAATACTTGGGAAAACTGAAATTAAATAAATGATTTTAGAACTCAGAAAATTACGAGACTATTGACTGACAAAGAAATGGGAGACATTCTTGATTTCAGCCTGAATATTAATTAGCAATCGTTTTCCCTTCCATTTTAAACAAAGCAGCCAATTTAAAAAAATGTCAACTACTTTGATTTCCTTTCAATCACATATAAATAAATCCAAATTCTAATCTTACTTTGTCTCTTTTGATGGGGTAACTGTCAAATATGTCTTAACTTAGGCCAATTTCATATGCTCATAAGTAACCCACGCACACTTTTGAAATCTTAAAAAAATGGATATTTTCCTTTGTTCCAAGTACAAAAGAAACATATATTCACATAGTGCTTTCTGTTTAAAATTACAAAAATGAATTGCTTTTCTTGGAGCTCTGTAAGAAGAGTTTTTCTGACATTTTAATGACCCATGAGAAGGGTTGGTCATATCTTCAATTCACAAATACCCACAGAACTGAAGCAAAACTTCTCAATAACCCAAAACCAATTTCCATGCATTGAGAAAAACAAACAAACAAACAAACAAACAAAAAACCCAAACAAACATACATCTGCTTTTTGAGTTTTGCATCTTAATCTCCCTCCCTCTATTTCCATACCGTTGGTGGAGGGATACAGTTCAGAAGAGAAGAAGTAGATAAAATGAGACTATTGAGTATTCTTAACTTGAGCACAGATGATCACAATACATACAAAGTTTTTCAGCTGGAAATTTAACAGGTTTTCTTAAAAACATTCAAAAGGGAAAAATAAAATTACTCATGATGTGTCTTGGTTTGGCCCAGAAGCACCTATAAGGAAAGAGGGCTTTCTTATTCATTCATTCTTTCAATCAATACATGTTTATTTTGTGTGTCCTATGTACTAAGCACTATTATAGGCATTAAGGATACGGTGGTGATCAAGGCAGAGGAAATCCCTGGCCTCATGGAACTTATATTCTGGGGAAGAGGACAAAGAGTAAATAAGATAAATAAACATGACATATAATATATTATGTATTGGTGAATTAGGAAAAGCTTATGCAGAAAAGAGGGATTACAGGTATCTGGGGTGGGAGATTTTAGATAGGGTGGCTAAGAACGACCTTCCCATAAAGACGACTTTTGGAAGATGTCAGAAAGAAGTGAAGAAGCTGGATGTGTTGTCTTCAGGAGAAGAGTAGTCTAGGTAGAGGAAACCTTGAGTGCAAAGGCACAGAGGCAGGAACCTGCCCGAATTGTTCAAGGAGCAGCCCGAGGCCAGTGTAGCTGCAGTGGACTGAGAGAAGGGAGGGCTGATGATCGTTAAGCTCAGAGATATCATGATGAGGGACAGACAGAGCCTTGTAGATCACAGTGTGAATGTTGGCTTTTTATGTGGAGCAAGATGTGGGAGGGTGGAGGGCATTGATAAGATCACCTTGGTTGCTGTGATGAGAATAGAAGGCGAAGGTGGAAGTGAGAAAGGATCAGTCCCAGCTGGGAGGGTTTTGCAATGATCCAGGTGATAAAGATGTATTATCTAAAGCTGTGACTCTGATCACTTAGCACAGGGGTTGGCAAGCTACAGCCTGTGGGCCCAAATCAGTTTGCTGCCTGTTTTGGAAATATATGTTATTGGAACACAGTCACATTCATTTATTTACATATTGCCTATGGAGTGTTGCGCAGTGGAGTGGCTGCAACAGAGACCAAATGGCCAGCAAAGTTAAAAATAGTTAGTATTTGGCCTTTTACAGAAAGTTTGCCTACCTCTGACTTAAAATCTCCTGGGAAGAGGATTATGGCAATGGAGCTGCCTTTTGGATATGCAAAAGAGCATTGGTGAGAACCATTGTTTCTCTTCATTACAATTTTTTTTAAAGATTTTTAAAAATTTATTTATTAAAGAGAGAGAGAATGCACAAGCAGGGGGAAGGGGCAGAGGGAGAGGGCAAAGCGACTCCCCACTAAACAGGAAGCCCAATGCGAGGTTGGGGTCTCGATCTTATGACCCGTGAGATCATGACCTGAGCTGAATGCAGACGGTTAACTGACTGAGCCACCCAGGTGGCCTTTGGCTGCACCTTTGACAGCGATGAAGAAGGAGTCATGGAGTCTGTTTGGAGATAAAGAATGGGTTGGAAAATCCAAGGCTTTGTAGATCATGTGAAGGAGTTCTGAATTTATTGTAAGTTCACTGATGGATGTTGGGGCAAAAAAGTCATGTTAGTTTTACGTTTTACACAGAATTCTGGCCCCATGAGGAATATGAATTGAAGGGGCCAAGAATTCAAGTCTAGCAACCACATAGGAGCTGGCTTGCAAGTGACTCAGGAGAGAGATAATTATATGGATCACATGAAGTGGGTGTCTATAGTTAAATTCAACAGATATTTATTATATTTTTACTATGAAAAATATTATTTTTGGTTCTATGCTGAGGGAGCAAAGATCAATGGTAGACTGTCTCTGCCTTCAATCAACCTATAGCTCTGAAGAGTAGGAAGTGTATACAAATATTTGTTATATGTATTTGACTATGATAAATTCTTAAGTTCTGTGTGGTGACACCAAAGAGTATTACTGGAGCCTGAGGAAAGGCAAATTTCCACTAGCTTGAATCTGAGTCACCTCCATATCCCCAGTGCTAAGCACAATATCTCAGTACCTCACACACGACAGAGACTTGGGGCATATTGAAAGAATGACCTAAATCTCGTCTCTAGAATCTTGTCGTGTTCATTTTCTCCAAACACACTAATTTCAGTGACTGGATGTGCCAGTCTCAGCTCCTTCTGCATTGCTCTGCTGCTACCTGTCAGCCTCCTCCTTGCCACAGACCTTCCTTATGCCACGATCAGACAGTCTGCCAAACAACGGTGTTTCTCCCTGTGCTAGCAGCTTGCTTGCTTTTATTCGGACCACTGCCAGTTGTTGTGTTTGGCCTCACAGTGTGAAAGGAAGCCAAGAATAAGAGGCAAATATACTAAATTAAGTTAAAATGCTTTATAGAAGTCTAGGACCTGACAAGCTTATCCTACATTATGACCAAGACCTATTTGATTCAGCTGGGATCCATGGGAGCATTGTGGGGTCCTACCCTTCCAAGAGGGCCTTGCACATCCTAGGTGTTTAATGAAGGTTAATTGAATAAAAAATACAAAGGAAGCTGCGATGAAGTTTCAGTTAAGCTAGTTCACAGCAGTCATTCCACACAATGAGGAATATTCCAGGGTCTATTTCTGCTGCTAGGTCTGCCAAGGCCCATGCTTTCCCTCGCCCTCCAAGCTGGAATCATTTCCACTTGTGGGATCAGTCTCACCCAGGATGAGCCAACTCAGAGAATATATTATAAACTTTAATCTCACCAAAACATGCGGCCTGAATTAGGGCTGGGCTGATGGTTCTCTGAGGGAGAGGATCAAGTACTGATTAAAGCCAAGTACTTGGAGACCAGATTCTCTCTCTTTACACTGCCATATTCGGGATGTTTGACTTTGGGCAAATTTTTTAACTTCTGGGACGTCTGAATGGCTCAGTGGGTTAAGCCTCTCTGCCTTTGGCTCAGGTCATGCTCTCAGGGTCTTGGGATTGAGCTCCTCATTTGGCTCTCTGCTCAGCAGGGAGCCTGCTTCCCCCTCTCTCTCTGCCTGCCTCTCTGCCTACTTGTGATTTCTCTCTCTGTCACATAGATAAATAAATAAAATCTTAAAAAAAATTTTTTTTTAATTTTTATTTTCAGCATAACAGTATTCCTTGTTTTTGCACCACAGCCAGTGCCCCATGCAATATGTGCCCTCTCTAATACCCACCACCTGGATCCCCCAACCTCCCACTCCCCGCTGCTTAAAAAAAAAAAAAAAGAATGCAATAATATTCTATTGGCTTTCTTACCACAAATGTAGTTAGGCTTTCATTTGACTTTGGCTCCCTAATACACTCATAAGTAATACTTAATACTACCTTTGATATTTTTTTCCTAAGGCTAATTGGCCTACTGGTCAATAAGCTCATGCCTAGGCACATCTACCTGTCTTTATGCAATGACTTTCCTAGTGGAAAGTTAAGAAAAGTTGTTAGAGGCAGGTAGTTCAATAACTACTGAGCTCCTGGTCAGTGCTAACTACAAACTCTGTCAAGTGAGCTTCCTTACAGAAGAGAGTAAAGTTTAATATACAATCTCTCCTCCTGGTTCCATTAATTCCTATGTTTTATATTAGAGAATAAATAATTAGACTTTACTAATGTCTAGCTGCATGACTATCAAATTATTTTACACATTTATATCTCAGTTTTCTCAACTTTAGTATGAAAATTATGATTTTTGAAGTGTTCTTTTTAAAAAAGTATTCTTGCATAAATCAAATAGTATATAAATATTAGGTACTTTTATTACTACCATTATAATAAAACCTTACTCATCAAAAAAAAGAAATTTATTTTTTTACTTCCCTGAAACCTAATTTCTTCATTTATAGAAGGAAAATAATGAAATATTCCATTGAGTATAAAGCCCTTTCTGTAAATCTCAGTATGAGATCAGCACTAGGTAAGTGACAGCTGTGGTGAAATCCCTGGGCTGATGTGTCTCATTTTGCAAATTTTGAAGACAGGGAGATTGGCGGTTTCTCATAGTAGGCTCACCCTAGTCATTTCATTACCTTTGTAATAGTATGACCTTTACTTTTGTGGGTTTCACTTAAGGAATTATGGTGAGTTTCACTGTATTATTATCTATTAAGCTATAATATCATTCATGCAGAAACCTGATACTAATCATACATCAGTCTCAGAGACAGAAACTTTCCATTCTGAAGTGTTTTCTCCCATCTTTGTTTTCCAAAGCAGGACCATGTTGCACAGCACACATCATTGTAATGCCCACATTTTGTTCTTTCCATGTAGAACACCCTCTGGAACAAGCAAATCTTGGATGCAATTACAGGTCTTAAGCGGCCAAATGGAACTGGTGGGAAGGAATTTTGGAGATGACTGTACTTTGGAATTGAGAAAACTTTTCACAGAAGACTGTTTGCTTCCCCATGGAGACGCTAACATCCCTAAGATCCTGCCAGCCAAATGGCCTTGGTCTTAATTTACATTACTTCATGTTCCCAGGAGTACAGCCACAGGCAAGAATCCGTTTTGTTAATGATTGTTAACAACTGATGTTGTTATTGAACTGAGACTACTGGTTTTGGCAAGATGGAAAAGACTCATTTTTTACTATTTCTCCTGATAAGTCTTAGTATAATAACCTTGGGCGTAATAAAACAAACATAAAAAGACTTTGAAAGGTGGAATGAAAAGGGCATACTAACTAGGGACCTTAGACTCAACAACATGGGATGAGATCCCTACACTTTCTCTTTTTACCTCCCATAAATCCCAGGCCAGGTGCTGGGGAAGCCATTGATTTGGAGTTCCCAAAGGACATAGACGAAGTTTAAAAAAAAAAAAAATCCCCCCCAAAAGTCTGTTCTCTCTAGCTAAAGGGCCAGAAAATTTGTGGTGGTCCTGCAGGATGGCAATATTTTTGATAATACCCACTCTGTCACAGCCAAACATCATGGAAAAAGACATATCCCTTGTGGTGCTATTAGAGACTGAGTGGAGAGCCTGCATTTCCAAATCCCCCTGGGAAGAGCATTTTGAAGCCAGGGTGGTGTCAGCAGAGACTTGCGGGGAAACCTGACCTCCTTGACTCCTACCCCGCACTGCTCTCCTCCTGCCAATTTGCAGAGAGTGGGGTGGATTTTGGAGAAGAAGGAGCTGGAGAAAGGATTTCTTTACCTATATATGGGCAGATCCCTAGTAACCCAACAGGAAACTGATTAGATTTAACAGAGCAAAAGTTCTGAGATAGAAATACGGTGTAGAATACAGGTCTCTGAGCAGTTCACAAAAAAAGCAGACTGGATTAGCACTGCACTGGTTGTGAAAAGTTGTCATTGGAACTACACCCCACAAAAATAGGCCAGGACCTTCACGATGAGCCTAAAAAGGAACTCCACTAAAAAAAAAAATGATTAGGATCCAGAGCATTATCACATGGTGCCTCCAATGTCCACTTAATGTTATTGGAGTGAGCTCTGGCCACTCTGATGGTCATCAATCAATTCTCAACATTGTCCCCACTCTTCAGCTTATGCTCATTTGATATGATCCATGAGTTGCAATTTTGTCTTCCTTTCCCTGCCTAGAGCTCAGCCTGATTTTAACTTTTAACCTTAGCTTCTGGGACATTGACATTTCCAGGAGAGGTAGCTGATTTTGTTGCTCATGTTCCCAGCAATAAATAGACTCTTGTGAATGAATCAATTGAATAAAATACAATATTGCCCTGTTTTTTGGAGAGGAGTAGCTTTTAGACATAATACCCCAAATTACCCTTGAGCTAGATCAGCTCCCCTGATGCCACTCTTTGCCATAGTTTTGGCCAATATTCTCCTAAAGAAATGCCATGCTTTCTATCATAAATGAGAATTTAAACCAGCAAATATTTTATTCATATCTAATTATGCCATGATTCTATAAATTCAGCCACTTAGGACTGACAACTTTCCTACTAACTTCAGTTTATAAAATATCCATTTTAATAAACTTTTTCCCTGAGAACAAATGTAAAACTGTAGGCGGCTAATGATCCATTTGAGGAGATTACAATATGTGCATGATGAAATAATAACAATCATGTAAATAGAAAAGGCATGATGGTTCCTTTATTTTAAAAGCCTCTCTCTTTCAGGAAAGCTACATGAACTGAATGCCAAACTACCTAACAGGGTACCTGGAATACAGAGGGTATTGATATATATTTACTGAAACTAACACCATAAGTTATGTTTTGAGGAGTTTGTTCACACTAATGGACAGTCCAAATGCTGCTTTAGTCATGCTGCTCAAAGAAAATCTAGAAGTGAGCTATAATCCTGAGATAGAAATCATCATTATAGTTTAAGGCAGTGATCTTGTGAGGAAGTAATTTAAATATCAGAGAGAATACATAGCAGGCAGCTTCAGACCACAGATTTTGCAAAGCTCTACCAGGTTTGTAATCTGGGGGAAATGTTTACTTAAATATTTTGTTCATATCTTCTGAAGCGGATTAGTAAAAAGTACTGCTTACCTAATGGGGAGATTGAAAGGGTATGTTCACATGACACTATTATAAATCACTAAGAATTCATTATGAATTTCCTTAGTGTACGTACATTAAAGACAAACATATGCTCAAAATATGAATATGAAATAAAATTTTAAAGACCTTAAGATTTTCTATTGCTAAAATGCAGTATTCTTTAGTTTGGAGGTCAGGGCTTTAAAACTAAGAAAACAGTTATGACAAGCCAAATGACAAATATTTTTGTTATCCTCGATTGTCTAATAATGATTTATTAGCTTATAGTTCAAACTCAATTACTATGCCATTCTTGCTTTTCATTATTTCATCTCTAGGACTCTTTGAAGCGAGTCGGTGATATCATTCCTCCTTTTTACAGATGAATAAACAAGAACCAACAATTGACTGATTGGGCCAAGAGGTTAACGATGGAGATGTAGATGTGTAATTGGACTCTATAACTCTTATCCCTGCTGGGTTCTCAAGTCTGCTGCCTTGTAGCACTGCAAGCCTAGCTTGGGTCACACCAGAACACAAAACAGAAACTGTTCTTTGGAACATTAGGGATGCACTGTCTCTCCACATGGGAGACATGGCTACTGCAGTGGGATGATCTGGTTCAGCATCCTCCTCAACTGGGAGGAATGGCCCTACCTCTTTCCAGTCACATGGGATGGAAGTATTCACTTTACTTTTTTGACCTTCGATTTTCACATCTCGAGTTGTGCATTATTTGGTTTGTAAGATATCGTCTAGTATTAAATTCTCTAAAATTGCACCAGAAGGCAATGGCTCCCTTCCTTCTGAGGGTCTCTTCCTTTCAATGGGGGTACCTATTGAGAACTTGACAGTATAGCTAGAAGAGTAGCTGAGATGTCACGGTGAGGTTTTGTGCACTGCACAGGCCAGGATGTACACACACAGGCATGCATACACAGACACACACAGACACACACATACACACTCATTCTAAATTTGGCTAGGTAGTTGGAATTTGGCTGAGAGACAGAGATATGCGTTCTGTTTATTCAAAGAAGTTTGTTTTGCCTTTTATGTTAATCAAGTTTTTATTCATTTGTCAACCGTCTCTTTATCTTTCCATGTCTTTAATTTCATATTAGGTCCTGGAAGCTGAATAAAACAAAAGAAACTGAACAATACCTGGTTTTCTGATCCCAAACATTTGTGACATCTTCCTGTTCAGGGTGGGCTGTTCCATGATCATCTCAGAAAACACCACCACCACCACCACCATCACCAAACAAACAAACAAAAGCAGAGGCTGGGGACTCATTCCTGGCATTTGGATTAGGAACAACTGGAGCTATCAGTTCTAAGCTCATTCTGCCATGTAGGATCACCTACAGTCCCCATGTTGGTTTGCAAACTGGCCCTCATGCGTGGAAGTCAAGTAGACATCAAAGAAAGAGGCAGCCTAGATTGGCAGGTGGCAGCTTTAATAAGCTAGGGAACTTAGTACATATGAAGCTTATCTTGGATGGCCACAAGACTAACAGATCTCTTCACTTGCCCCTGCAGAATCTTAAAAAGTTTATATAGAGGGCTTAGCTGAGTTCAGTCACAGACACAGTTTAGATGATCTCAACTACACTTTGTTTTCTCAGGGTTATGTCTTTGAAATGATACATACAGAAACATACATTCCAAGGACACAGCAGGGGGTTTTGCTTTCAGCTCAAGAAGCCATCATGTTTCTTAGACGAGTTCCTCCAGTAGTTCTCTCTGCTCGAGGTTAGACAGTCAACTTTTCCCAACCTAGGACAGATCTTCAGACTCAGACGAGCATTTGCACCATCAGCCCTGTAATTCTCGGGCCCTTGGACTTGGACTGAGGTATACCACAAGGATTTTCCTGGTCCTCCAACCATCAGATAGGAGAATGTGAACATAGACTCTGTATCATGGGGGTCATTTCTGTAATAAATCTCATGTATATCCTTTTGATTCTGTATCTGTGGAGAACTCTACTACACATATCATAATCTCTGGCTCTGATCTGGCCAGGGAAAGGCCAGATTCACATTTTAAACTTTTGTCTCCACTGTTTTGGGGGCACTCTGAAATAAGTAGCTATTATGATGTAAGTAAATACTTTTGTAATTAGCTGCTTTTAGGAGTGAGTTAATAACTAATTGAAATTCATGAAATCTGACCAGAAGCAGTGAGCCCTGAGTGGAGGATAATTAAGATATTGGCACTCCTGCCATTGTTCTTAACTGATTGTGTAAACACTTCTGTTTTCTCTAGACGTTCATGGTTGCCGACTTCGACAATACGTCATCTTGTTTATTAACTAGTATTTTGGTGTTTAGCTTTTGTCATTTGTTCACTTTATGATATCGTGGGCCAGCAGAAGAGATACTGTTCACCACCTGTCTTACCTGTCCTAGATGTCTGCTGCCATCTGGAGTTACTCAGAGCCCCCTCCACAAGATGATGAACTGAGCAATTCAGACCTGTATTTGCCAGTCCTCTGTAATGTGGACAGCCACAGCGCAGGGGCAGGACATACTGCTTGTGAACATTTATATTCCTAAAAGCAGAGCTTTATTTCTTATTTGTCAGACAGTTTATTTTCTTTCCTAGTTCCCCCTAAATAATCTAAATCAAGCTCTTTACTTGATAAAACCCTTTAGAAAAAGCTTTCCAGTCTAAGTCAATTTTCTCTTCTTCCATGTTTCATGTAAATAATAGAGAATGTGTTTGAAAAATGCATTCTTTCAGTTGTATTAGAAATTCTTCCAGTTCGCTAAAACAAGATATCTCTTGTGAGCTGCCAACTCACGTGACTCTATACTGTTCCTTTTTTCTGGTACGGCTTTATTCATAGTCTTCTCTCCCAACCCTTAGTGTCTTTCCCCTAAATACCCCTTATCCTAAGAGACATGTAGCTCTCTCTTGGTCAGAGATAATCATAGGCTTCATGATGTTAAGAGGACTTGAAGAAAAATAAGACCTTTATAGAGATTTTGGATGGAAGGTCATGTCCTAAATGTTTTGATTTAAAAATATCCACTCCCCACTTATGCGTAAGTGTGCATTCACAGTGCAGTGTGCCAGAGACCAAAACTGACAAATTACATCTTTTTATGAAGCTTCTGTTCTAATGGGAAAGATAGATCTTTAACAAAAATAAGGAGCTGAATACACAAATAAAATCAAGTAGTGATTTGTATTTGTGCTGGTTGGTCACTTGCTCACTGTTCACTGTTCTTGGATCCATTCCCAGACCTTTCCCTAGAAAAGACATTTCTGAGGGTCCCTTGTCCTCTGGCCTTCAGCTGGTTTTGGCCAAAGGTAGGGTCTCACAAGAAAGTAGAGGGCAAGAGGCAAGGAAAATCCAGGGCATATCTCCTCACTTTCCTCTGTTTCAGGCAGTTCATCATATGATGGCTGTGTGTGCTCTATATAAGCCCCTTGAGCTCTCTATGTGAGCCACTTTATGAATTTACCCTTTGCCGGTTTTCCTCCTTTCAGGGGCAGCTCTTGGGCTCTGTGATACCATTTGTTATTTTCTTCTTCTAGCTCTGAGGGTCTAGCAGCCTGTTCTTCCTAATCTTTGTGCTGCCTCTTTCAACAACTTTGTTCCTACTTCCTTATATTATAATTCTTCTTTTGGACCACTTAGCGTGGGCTCCGTTTCCCATGTTGGACCTTGCTGAGAGGGAAGGGGATACTGTTTTTGGTAAAGTGGCCAGAAAAGGCCTTTTAGGGAAGGTGGGTCTGGGGCAGGAACTTGGATGAGATGAGAATATAAGCCATTAGGGGAGAATGTTCTGGGCTGAGGGTACAGCAGTTGTATGGGACTCCAGAAAGGAACATGCTTGGTTGTTGGAGTAACAGCAAAAAGATCAATGTTATTGGAGCGTAATATGGGAGAGAGAGAACTATAGGAAAATAAGTCAGAGAATTATCAGGGAACCAGATCATATAGGGCTTTGGAAGTTCTGATAGAGGTGATCAGAATAACTGGAGAGAATAGCTTGAGCTGATGACTCTGGGAAGAGTGTATGTAGGGAGATCAATAAGGAGGCTACAGCAGTAGTCTGTCCTATAGAATATAGTGGTACTTCAGACTGAGATGAGAAAGGCAGAGATGGTGAGATGTGGCAGATACAGAGTATATTTGAGGGTAAAGCCAACAAAATTTGAGGATAGCTTGGATGTGAAGTTGTGAAAGCAATGTCAAGGTTTTGAGCCTTATTGACCACATGCATAGTGAGGACAGAGAGTTGGGAAAGATTTACTAAGTCTGGAGAGGGTCATCTGGGTGGACAGGAATTGAGAGTTTGATTTTGGACATGTTAAATATGAGATGTCTAATAGACATCTAAGTCCAGTGCCAGGTAGGCATTTGGATTTGTGCATTGAGTTTAGGAGAAAAGACTGCGATAGAAATTAATTAGATGAATAATTAATATATAAATGGTCAAAGCGTTGGATGAGATCTGGGGAATAAATATAGAGAAATATCAAAGAGATCCTAGGACTGAACCTTGAGGCAGTTCAGTATTTAGAAATCTGGCAAGAAATAATTCAATTTCTGAACAACTCATGCAAACAACCTAAGTGTCCATTGATGGATGAAAGGGTAAAGTAAATGTGGTGTGTACATAGATATGGATATGGATATAGATATATAATGGAATATTATAAAAGAAGAAAAAAGAAGAAAATCCTCCATTTTTTTTTAAAGCACATAAAATTATTTAATTCACTCACCAAAGGACATGCTATTTGGTTACTTAAATCCACGATGAATTTAGAGATGTAAAAAAAGCACAAAAATACTGAAAAGCTTAAACTATAATATGAACAAACATTATTAGTAAATTTTCTGAATATAAAAGGAGATCATGAAGTTACAATGGCAGATATAAATTAATTATAAAGACATAGTAAGAAAAAAGGTTTGCATGCATTTAATAACTCACAAGCAAAAAATACATACAGACCAAAAAAAAAATCGTTACAAAGAAGAGAATTAACAAAAACCACATTGTACTTAGAGGAAAATCCTCCATTTGTAACAACATGGTGGACCTTGAGGCTATTATGCTAAGTCAGAGACAGACAAATAGTATTTGATCTCACCTTTATGTAAAACAAACAAACAAACAAAAAAACAGAACTATCCTTATAGAAACAGAGGCACTAGTGAAAGAATAGAAAATAGGAGGAAGGGGAGAAGTGGTTTTCTCCTTCCTTGTGATTTCCGGTGGCTGTTTTCCCAGTAGTAGATGTGATAATACAATAATGGCTCCAGAAATGACAGATATCAGATGGGTTTCATGGCTTCAGCCCTGATCAAGGTAACAATTCTGGGAGACCCAGAATCGACCATGATAGCACCTCCAAAGTGTAAACTTGTGGCTACAACCCAGAAATAATAGCAGCCTCTAGTCTCTGGATATCACGCCTTCCTATTTTTTGCCCCTCCAAGCCCTTCCTTTTGTTTTTGATCTTCTAGTTTCTCCAGGATCTTTGTACCTAATCCCCTGTATTAAATTCCCCATTGGAGATATTTAGGTAGATTGTATTGGAGGTGATAGGATTGGGAAACATCTCTAATGCAATTTCATTTATTTTCTATTTAGAAATTGTTACATATATTTAGTGACTAACCGAGAATTTCTAGGCATGGCCTTTGGTCATTTTTAAACTCTGATATTTTATCATCAGTTGCTATAATTTGGGATGTCTCTGTTCAGTGAATTTTCCAAAGAGAGGCAAATAGTTTTGCCTAGCAGTGAACTAAACCTCAGACTCAGCAAGCAAAACAATGGCTTCTCCAGTAAGTGATAATTAACTCAGCTCTTGTCTGTTTCAAGGAGTTTCCTTTCTTCCAGTTGGCACAAGCAGACTTTTATTATTAGTGGAGGGTCCTGGTGGTATATGTTCCATGAACTTCATTTGATGATGCTCCCCACTGGGACACTGTTTCTTATGACTTTCCCCACCAAAAAATATCTTACTCCTTCTTCTAATGAGGACAAGTATTGCACACTATTTAGCTTCTTTTCAATCTGGGTGACCTGTAGTCCCAGTTCTCATTTCCAAAACCTGAAGTGATACTCTGTTCTGGGGGGCCCCCCCCCCCCCCCCCCCACTCTAGTAAAACAGAAGAATTGAGAGAAAAGATTTTGCACTTTCATGGTGAACTGGTGCTTGATATGATGAAATCATGACTCATTGTGGGGAAAATGTCTTAAATTCTGGACAAGACCGTGAGGATAAAAATAGAGGATATTCCTCTGGAAATCACTTTTACCATAAGTAGTGGGCCCAGAGTTCAAAACCAAAGAGAGCCCAAATTCCTTCCTTCTATACTACTTCCCAGTTTTACACTCCAATTACTTCAGATCACTTCAGAGAAAGAGTATGTAGGCAGAGATTCAACCTTGAGCATGCTTGAGGAGGCTGATGCTACAGAGGTTGTTAACATGTACCTTCTAATGCCCCTTCCCCAGACATTTTTCTGCAGAATGATTTTTCTATAGATTGAGCTCAGAAACTTGCATTTTAAACAATATCAGGTAATTCTATTGGAGGCTATCACCAGATTTCAAACTATTCTGTATCTAGAGTACTCATCTGTGATTATTTCAGAATATCCTGTATTCACAAGTGTTAACACGATACTTCTCTCTTGTGCTTGTCCATTGTCCCAGCTATGCTGTATCAAAAATATGGGTAACAATGGAGAAATTTTGTTAAGTTTTTAAATATATTTTAACGTCTGAATATTTAGTATTATTCATTAGTAGATAGAAAATATATGTGTGGGTGAAAGATGTTTTTATTTTTCTCTACCAGTATGTTCTGTGTTTATTTCAGAGGGCATTTAAGTATTATTTTAGTGGCATTGTTTCAGTTAATATTATGTGTATTTTAATAGGGCCAGGGATGTGAAGATATTTGGTTAAACATTATTCTGATTCTGTCTGTGAGAGTGTTTCTGGATGAGATTAACATTTTTGTAAGTAAAGTGAGGAAGGCAGATTGCCTCCCCAATGTGGCCAGACTTCATCCAATCCACTAGAAATCTGAATAGAACAAAACACAGGTGAGGGATAATTCACTCTTTCTGCCTGAATGTTTGCAAGCGGGAACATCAGACTTTTGTACTTGGACAAGAACTTACACCATCAGCTCTCCTAGTTTTCAGGTGTTTGGATTTGAACTGGGACTCTACCACGAGCTCTGCTGGGTTTCCAGCTTATATATATGGTGAGACCTCTCAGCATCCATTATGATACGAAACAATTCCATAATGTTTCCTTACAGCTGACTCTTGAACAGCATGAATTTGAACTACATGGGTTCACTTATATGTGGATTTTTTTTTTCAATAAATACAGTACTATAAATGTATTTTCTCTTCCTTATGGCTTTCTTAATTTTTTTCCCCTCTAGCTTACTTAATTATAAGAGAAGAGCTTATAATAAAATAACATACAAAATATATGTTAATAGACTTTATTTTATTGGTAAGGCTTCCAGTCAACAATAGGCTAGCAGTAAAGTTTTGGGGGAGTCTTAAGATAAACATGGGTTTTTGACTGCATGGGGGTCAGCACCTAAACTCTGCAATGTTCAGGGGTCTATGGTATCTAAATACTGGTTCTGTTTCCTTGGTGAACCCTGACTAATACAGTCATGTAAATCAATAAAGGAAAGGAAGAAGAAAAAAAAGGAATGAATACAGCACAAACCAGTCTAAAGAGAAGGAAAACCATATATTTTTTATTATAAGGTTCTTTTTTCTTTCCTTTCTCATCAAATTTGTCAAAATTCCCCAAAGCTACTTCTTGAATCTTTATTAAAATTCATTTCAGATTTGGGGCAATAAAATATGTCTGCCTAAGGTAGTGATTAAGCGTCCATATTAAAAGGTCTATAGTGGTAATTCCATGGAAAAGGAACTTAATTAAATGTCACAGACTTTTTACTACTTCTCTGCTTAAAAAGTAAAACCATGAAGAGGGTTGCCTCAGGCTCTTCAAAATGCCTGTCAATATAAATTTTAAAAGCTGATGTTAAATCTTTAACCTCTTATTTGTTTAAGAAAATGACATATTTAGTCCCTTATCATCATTTTAAAAATTATTAGGTGTGTTGATTTGTGTATTAGGCATATACTGTAGTATTTATCATTCCTGAAGTATAGTCAGAATTCAAGTATATGCCAAAATAGAGAAAAATTCCTTATGGAGATCACTTAGAGATGATGACAATGCCCATTCATGATCTGTTGTCATTGAGAGACTTAAACAGCTTTCATAGTGACATAATAGTTACAGCATTCCTAAACTAAATTTGTGGAAACTTTCCAGAAGGTTCTGAGTTGGTAGAACAGACTCATAGAAGATACTGGGGAGATTCTTTTTGCATACATGAAAACAAAAGTAAAAAAAAATACTGAAAGCTAAAAAGTGTACATAGGAAGTTGGGCTACTTATAATGCATACTATTTGTAATGAATCTGATAATAAAATTATAGTGCTTGGCCTTTATAATTATGGTTGACCCTTGAACAAAATGGACTTGAAGTGTGTGGGTCCACTCACATGTGGACTTTTTGGGATAAAAACAATATAGTACTCTAAATGTGTTTTCTCTTCCTTATGGTTTTCTTACTAACATTTTCTTTTCTCTAATTTAATTTTTATGTATACAGTGGTTGATATATATAACATACAAAATATACATTAATTGACTATGTTATCTGTAAGGCTTCTAGTCAAGAGTAAGTTATTAATAGTTAAGTTTTAGGGGAGTCAAAAGTTATACGTGCATTTTCAACTATGTAGGGGGTCAGCACCTCTAACCCCCATGTTGTTCAAGGGTCAAAAGTACTATATTTGAAACAAAGATTGGGACTTTTCCCATTGTCTCAGAATTGCCCCCTATTGGGACCAAGCAGCACAAAATACCCTGAAAGCCCCCTTAACTTGCACAATACTAGCAACACAGTCTGAAAGATAACCATTAAGTTTCTAAGTTCAAGAAAGAAAACTGGGGAATTTTCAGGGGCCGGGTGTTGGCTGGTGATTATCTAAAGGATTCCTTTACACAGAGCTTCTGGAAGGTTTCTAGCTGCAAATCCTGAAGCCCATTCTAGTGCTGTCATCTAGTGCATGGTGAGAAGTTTCTTGGAGAGTGTGATGTGTGTGCTTGTCCTGCAGTTGTAAGTGCAAACAAAGAGCCTACCAATTCCAAACAAAGTCTACCAATTCCAGAAAAAGTTAGAAAGCTGCTGGAGTAGCTGACACCAGCAAATGACAAGGGGCTGAGTGTAGTGTGGCTTCAGAGGAAAAGGTAGCAGCAACTTTCTGTGGGCCCTTGTAGCTCTCTGCGTAGTTGGAGATCTTAGCAATTCCTCTAATTCCACTGACGACACAGGATGGGGTGAGATACACGCAATCCACGTTTAAACTGGCCAAGGGAGGCTAGAGCCCCCCTAGTAACCTACATGCTATGGGACTGAGGGTCGACCTCTTTGAGGTGATGCTCAGCAAACCACCTCCTTCATCTATGTGGAGACTCACGCAATGGTGGGTGTCTTCAGTAGCTAGTGGGACCATTTTGAGCCAGAGTAAGAAGTCTTCCTTCCTTCCTTCCTTCCTACATGTAATCAGTTGGTTAAGAAGATCTGCCCCTCTTAATTCTTCTCTGTTCTTAATTATGGAAAAGCTAAACTAGAAGAGGGAGCAGAAGCAGGTATTTCTGCACCAAATCTTCCCATCCACCCCCCATAAGTACCACCACTACCACACACACGCACACACACACACACACACCCTAAGGGCCTTCCCACAATTGTTGATGACAGCTAATCAGAAAGGAAATTAGAGACTTACAGTCAAACAAGCTGAGTTTTAATACTTAAAATTGACCCCAAATCATGAATTCGGCCCAAAATGCTATCTCAAGTTGAAGGCAGTAATTGGAGAAAAATATAATCATTTTGTATTTACATTCTCTAGGGTTGGCATTCCTCAACATATCATTTGAAAGCATTAACTGATTTTAAAAAATTGAGTTTAAATAAAATCCAGTTGTTTGTCTTACAAAGACTCCTTTGAACTGGTACTACAGTATAAAGTAACATGTGGTGAACATCTTTGCATTTAAAACATTAAATATATTTTTCAGAATTCAGTTTTTTCTATTTTTTTTTTCTGCAATACTACTTTTGGGTAAAACAGGTACTATGTTTTCAAAGAATTAGAATAAAAGAATTTGTCATTCCTTCCAAAATGTATCTTCCACAAAGAAGTTAACTCGATTGTTCAAGGTCATGGTTTAAGTCTGGTTTAGATTTGAATATATCACCAGTTGTCCTACATAGTACAAATAAAAAATGCCAGGCTGATGAAAATGCCTGTTCATCAGTGAAACAGACAAAGATTCTAATGAACACAGCTGATGCATATGATCAAGTAGGCAGATGTGTAGAAACACATATTTCTATAAATTGCAGTGTGCTGGACTTGGAATGTTTTCTTGTTAGATTTCCTTCTTTAAGGCTACCCTTTCAGATCATCAACCAGTACTGAAGAAAACACGTGATTTTCTACCTGTACTCTTTTGTAAATTTCTCAAATTTAAATAAATTGAGACATTTGCTGGAAAAAAGAGTTTCAGAGGCTTGCAAGTGCCAAATCAATATATAGTATATATGCTTTATTCATTTATTTATTTATTTATAAGTAGGCTCCATGCCCAACTTAAAGCTTGAACTCATAACCCTGAAATGAAGAGTTGGATGCTTTACCAACTTAGCCAGCAGGGCCCCCATTATATATGTGTGTATATAGTATATATTATATATACTATATAATGTAGTTATTGGAAGTTTGAAAGATTTATCTCCATGAATCTCATCCTACCTTTTTTTTTAAGATTTTATTTATTTATTTAAGAGAGCACGCAAGGGAGAGCATGAATGAAGGGACAGAGGAAGAGGAAGAAGCAGAGCTCCTGTTGAGGAGGGAGCTTGATGCAGGACCCTTAAGACTGTGACCTGAGCTAAAGACAGGTGTTAAACCGGTTGAGTTACCCAAGCATCCTTCATCCTACTTTCTTTGCAGGCAGACATGTCTAAAAATTTATTTCTGATAGTGCTGAAGCCACTCCCGTTGGGGGGTAAAAAAGTACATCCAAGTAACAAGACGTAATGGAGTTGGAACCATTAATTGTGTACACAAAATAGAAAAATTAAAATGCCGCTTGAGCAGAATTTTATCTCAAGGAGTAGGTTTTAACTTGAGGCACTGCTGTAGTAACAACAAATGGTGAGTGGGGATGGATGGGGCGGTGGAGAGGATCTGGACCAGAGGGAGACAGGGAAAACTGTGTGGAGGCAAAAACTTCACAGTTCATTTTTGGGGACTAGTCTCAAGCTAGAGTTAGCTTTTCTAACACAAAATCTAAGAACTCCTTTTGATAATAGTTGTAGATGGCATCCACAGACATTTGATCTAAGAAAGTTCACATTTGTAACAGAAAGCCACTCTTTCAAAATATCAGTTTGCACAAATCAATGAATCACTAAGGAGGAAAAAAAAAGTAGCTAACAGTAGAAAGACCGTTGAAAAAAATTAACGTAGTAATAAAGACACAATGCTTTTGAATTTTAAAGATTCAACCAGAAATTGAGAGTTGTTTACAACTGTGTATTAGTTCTAAACCAGAAAGAATCCAGATCAGCCTGGGGAAATAACACTGTGTGGGATGTAGGAGTGAGTAAGACACAAGAACCAGGGCAACTAAATGTCAGAGAAGTTAAATCAGAACTGGGACAGAGATTGACCTACACTAATTTTGCTAAGATATTACAGATAATTAAATGAAAAGGGATTTTTATTTAATGTTGGAATATTTATACCACTTTGGCACTTGGCTAGTTATAAATATATTGCAAATACTGTGTAGGTCATTCCCTCCTAAAAGGTTTAATTCTTTTCAGTGGAAATATTTCTTTTATGCAATTTTACATGGAAAAAAATTAGTTCAACTATTATGGAAGAGATTTTTAGTTTTCTTCCAGTGCATCTCTCCTTTTTCTATAATAACAGAACCCCAGTTTGTCATCCTGGCACATAGTTACGCAGATTAAGTAGGAGTTTTTCATCCTTTCTTACAACGGGGTGTGATTATAGCTCTATGTTCTGGGCAATGGGATGTAAAAGGAAATGGTGTGTTTAACTTCTGAGTCTGGATATAAGAAGTTGGACCCTTTTATTTATTTATTTCCACCTGCTGGCTAGAAGACAGATGAGGTATGTGCCACTTAGTTTAGGGCAAACCCCTAGTACTGGCAAAGCACCAAGGAAGAAGGGATCTGGGACTTTGAATGTGAAGCTGGTATATTAAATAATTAAATCTGTGTTGCTTACAACACAACTATTTACTTGTGAGAGAAATTAGTTTTAATCATATTTAAGCCTCATTATTTTCGGTCTCTTTTAATAAGAGCTGCACCCAAACTCATATCTTAGTGAAGTACGTATCTGTTCATTTGTTCATTCAACAGATTGATATTTTACGTATAAAATATGTATATCCTAAATCATTCACTGTTCTGATGATGGATTTGACAGTGAACAAAATATGCCAGGCCCTTGCTTGAAACAGAGTGAAGAGCTTCAGGTAATAAATAAATAAAATAAGATATAGATATAAGGTAATATCTCATAATTATAAATGCCTTAAACAAAATGACACATAGAAATCTAGTAGGGAGATATTAGGTACCTAGAGGAGGGGCTACTTTTAATGATTTGATTATGGACAGCCTCGGTGAGGTGACAATTACCCTAAAATCAGAATGGTAAGAAATAGTTAAATATCTAAATATATAGAAGAGGAGTGTTCCAACAGAGGTAGTCAACATGTGTCAAAGACCTAAACTAAGAGGGAGCTTAGAGTTGAAAAGGGCTTCAGCAAACAGTAAACGAAAGGAAGTGTTGAAGCATCCAAGGTCAGAGAGACACACAGATGTCTGATCAAATGTGATTTTTGTAACCAAGGTCAAAAGTTTGCATTTGGGGCACCTGGGTGGCTCAGTGGGTTAAGCCGCTGCCTTCGGCTCAGGTCATGATCTCAGGGTCCTGGGATCGAGTCCCACATCGGGCTCTCTGCTCAGCAAGGGAGCCTGCTTCCTCCTCTCTCTCTCTCTCTGCCTGTCTCTCTGCCTACTTGTGATCTCTCTCTGTCAAATAAATAAATAAAAAATCTTAAAAAAAAAGTTTGCATTTTGATGTCATCACAGCATGTAGCAATCGAAGGCTTTAAACTGGGCCGTGATATGCTGATTTTCAATCCACTTGAAAAGATGCTTGTAACTATTATAGAAGCGGGGAATAGGTGTGACAAAAACATGGTTTATTTTCCTCTTGGCCAGACAGGAAGACATTACCCAGTTGTCCTTGCAGTTAGGTGGGGCCATATGACTGACTTCTAGCCATGGGATATGAGTAGAAATGATGCAGGCCACTTTAAGGCCTGAACCCTGACACTTCTGAGAATTTCCATGAGATTCTGTGGATCTCTCATGCCTCAACTAATGGTTGGATGCCACACCATGAGGATTTATGGTGGAGCCACTACTTGAGAGAAGCTGGTCCTTGAATGACTGTATGGAGCAGAGTCTCACTAGTCAAAGTAATCTTTTATTTATGGTAAGCCACTGACATTTGGGTCTTGTTTTCTGAAGCATTTAACCTACCTTGACTGGTAAAGACAGCTAGTGTGGTGGTCTGAACAACAAACAGCAGTGGCTTGGACCAAAGGTACCACTGGGGGTTGTGTGAAGCCATCAGTTTTGGGATGTAATTAGAAAGTGGAGTGAATAGGAGTGAACATGGAGGAGATGGAGATAACAAGGATGTAAACAATATAAGAAATGGCTCTTTAAGATTTTTATCTGGGTCATTGTGTGGCTTGCAATTTCATTAACTGTGAGGGTTGGGGGGGGATAGGGAAGGGGAAGGTGTATGCAAGGTGGGGGGAATCAAGGAATCTATTCTGGCTAAGATACTTTTTTAGATGCCTAACTATACATTGAAATGGCAAATGTTAGATGAATCTATATCCCAGAGGAGAGGGAAGGGCTGAAAATCAATTTTGGAATCGTCCAATGGATGATGTAGACTCAGCCAACATTTGCATTCACAATACTTGTCCGCACAATATGTTGTTTCTCATAACCATGCCCACTCCTTACCAATGTCTTCTGTTGGGGTTCACAACACTCATAAAGACCCTCTCCCCCACAATCATGATAGAGAGGAAGGTTAAGAAGATGTGAGCCTGAACAAGCAAGTTAACACAGGGTGAGGAATTAGACCTGGGCAGACACATAGATTTTACTAAAATTCTGTTCCTAAGAGAATGATAGTTCCCACCCAAATGTCAAAGAAAAGAACAGGATTGGGACTGGGAACCTCTGAAGCACAGTTATATAGATTCTGCTGATTGTTGTTGAGATTACAGAAAAAGGAAAGAAAAAAAGATGAGCACCGAGGTATAATTCCATTTACCACACTGTCGCTTAAGGTCACTGAGATGAGGACTAAAATAGTCTGTTGCAAAAGTTAAATGAAGAAGAATAGTTTTAAAGAAAAGGCTGGCTAAGATTGAAAAGAAAAGATTATCATTGTTGCTACTCTAAATTTTAAACAAGCTCGTCTGAAAAGCAAATTATTTGTAGTTCCACTGTTCCAAGATAACTATTGTTAACTATTATGCTTTTCTATAAGTTAGTTAGTGAATTTTATTTCTTTTTGGAGAGTTAATTTGATAAGAGAAAGTTATTCCTCTGTTTTAATTTATATTCCTTTAAATTCTAGTATATTACACTTTTGCCCTTCTATTTTTTACCCGGTTATATTTCTCTTTTGTCAGTTTGTCACATCCTTGGGCTTTGTTTTCAAGTGTCAGTCTTAGTCTGTGTTAGAGGCTACTGTTTTCCTACCTGAATATCAATTTTCTCTTTCTTCAAACCCCTAGCTTTTATCTGTGCAAAACGCTACTTGAAATAAGACATTTCCTGGCCTCTCTTGTAGCTAGGTGGGAGCACGTGACTAAATCTAAACAATGGTATGATGGTGGAAATATAGCATAATAGCTTCTGGGAAATTTCCTTCAAAGGCACTGATATGGACCCCTTACTCACTTCTTCCATCTTGATGCTTAAAACATGGATATGATGGTGGAATCTCTATCTTGGACCATGAGAAGAAGGGCAACTTCTGTACCTGGCTCTCTGGAAGAAAAATGGGTTCCAGATGACAGGACAGTAACCATGCCAGCCCTGTTCTGTCCACATCAAGACTTTTACCTGAGAGAATAGATTTCTATTTTTAAGTTGCTATTTGACAGACTTCTTTAACTCAGAGCTAAGCTTAATCTCAACTAATACAGATATTGGATCCAATCTTCATTTTCAAAAGACTGCTAGTTTGAGAAACTCCTTCAATGCAAGATAGTTGCAAGACAGAAATGCAAACTAGAAACTCTTTCAAAGCAAGAAATTATGAAATAAACTTATTTAAACCATAAATTCTAGATTTAATATCTTGACTTAATTCCTCTCTTCTGATCCCTTTTTTCCCCAATCTTTTCCATGCTACTCCTGCCCATTCTTCCCTTCTTCACCACCATTTTCCCATTCTGGGTATGTGTACCTACTTTCCTTCTCCAGTGCCTTTACCAGCCTAACTGGTTCTTCTGCAAGAATTAGGAAGAGGCAATCCTCAAGGTGGCTAAAATTCGACTGGTTCGTGACTGTGGGAGCTAGAAAAAGGTACCCCTCTCTCTGGCTGGATCCAGCCCCACACAGAGCATATGGTTTGGCAGGCAGAACCCTGGGCTGGATTTCAATCCTTCCTTACTCCCTTGGCTGGGTGCCCTCGTGCAATGAACTATATGCCCATGTTTGCAAGTCAGCCAGTCCTTTGCTAGCAGGCTCAGCTTATCTACAGCAGGATTCTGATGCAAAGAAATATTCAAGCATCCCCTAAATTGAGGGCACATTGGACGTATTGTCAAATGTCATTCATGTTACTGGTTTTCCAGCCTAAAAAGGGATTCTTCTGGCTTTTATTCTTGATTATGGTCAAGAGTCGTATGGAGATTCATTTTTCACCTGCATATGTTTTCACTGGTGCTGACATCATTTCTGGTAGCTCCTATTACTTCTGCTTTCCTGTCTAGTTATTTGTTTTGGTTTCCTGAACCCTCAGTACATATTTAGTTCTTATTATCTCGATTATCTCAAGCTTCCTCTTGTGTTGAGGTCTTAGTGACTGGTGCTGGTCAGAGATATAGAGGGGAACAGATACCAATAAAATTAATCAAATTGATTAATTACTGGCTAGTTCATCAGCTGTTAATGAATATTTTCATCACAGAAATGACATTTCAAAACATTCTCTAAATTAGCATTTTAGAAGGGAAATTGAAGTATTTGATAAAGAGATTTCTCTAGATACTTTAGGCTGTATTCAGTCTTATTTTCTTTACAGGCCTTCTTTTCCCTAATTTCTGTGACTTAGTTCAGTATACACAATATTTTATTAGAAGTTCTAGTTGTTTTATTACTCTTTCTACCAACATAACCTAAGATCTCTTGTCCTTTCCCACATTATAGCATTTATTTATTTTGAGTATTTATTTATTTATTTATTTGAGAGAGAGAGTGCATGCGTGTGAGTCGGGGTGGGGGGCAGTTGGGGGGAAGGGGCAGAGGGAGAGGGAGAGAATCTCAAACAGATTCTCTGCTGACTATGGAGCCTCTTGCAGGACTTAATCCCAAGACATTGAGATCATGACCTAAGCCAAAATCAAGAGTTGGGCACTTAACTGACTGAGCCACCCAAGTGTCCCAAATTACTGCGATTATATAACAGTTTTTATGTCTTGTTTTCTCTGGCTCATCACATATAAATTTAAGATGGACAATAAACAGTGTAAAACAAAACTGAACTGGTTAGACCTCTTTGTCATTTCCAATCAGATGCAAATGTAGTAAAGAATGAAACTCATGCAAGTATTATTTTCCCCACATTTCACAACCATAACGATGTGGTTTCTGTGCCCTTCATGTGACTATTTTTCTTGCCCAAATGCAAAGAGCATAGGCGATGTCAAGTTTAAGATTTATGTGTCATGATAAAAATAATGTTGACTCTAAAACCACTGTAAAATGTGCAAAATCCTTGTTAAGTTTTCCTTGTCTTAACTTTTATTCTGTAGATGGAAAAATGAGTGTGAGAATGAATGTAAAAATGCTTGATTGGAAAAATAAAGAGGTTCCCTGGAATCAGCTCAGGGGAACAAGCTTACCACAGAACTCTTGGCATGTGTTCCTGTAACTGGTATTTTGAGAGAACAGGTTCAAGAACCCTGGTCATGCGCTTGTAAGGAATTTTCGCTAAGGCTTTATTCAAAGACAGCTGAGAGCAGATTGTAATACATTTTCAAGTAAAAACCACAAACACAATGCTTTGCCTTTAACTTTTTCTTTCTGTTACTCACTTAATCCAAACCTCTGCTCAAATGTTGCCTCCTGAGAGAAAACACCTCTGCCCATTCCATGCAAAATCGTACTTGTCATCCATTTCTTTTCTCTCATGTTGACTTGTCTTTTTGTATAACACTTATAACCAGACCTTATATTAAGTATATAACTTTTTGTGACTAGTAGTGGTGGTCTCCTTCCCCAGTGTATAAGTTTCATGAGGGGAAAGAAAAAACAAAACAAAACAAAACAAAACAAAAAAAACTTTGGTTTATTCCTGTATCCCTAGCACCCAGAAAAATCTCAGAGACAAAGATGGAATTTAATGAGTACTTGTTAAATGAACTATGATATATTGTTTTTTTTTTCTTGCTTCGTGTTTATTGATATCTTGTTTTTATGCTGAATATCAGCAGCCACATTTAGACAGAGTTATAAGTATGATTGACAGGGTATTTTTGTAGTATTCTTAGTTTTCTTAGCCTTAAATTTCTTCTTTACTACAGGGCACCAAATCATGTGATCGAAGCCATCCCAGAGGACTTCAAGTCCCCTTTAGACCTGCCACAGTTCTAAAAGAAAGCCAGAAGCATGACAAATCCTTCACTTTTTACCAGTCTCATCTCTCTCAGCTCTTGGCCTGTGTCACGATCTGCAAAGTTGGGAATTCACTGGAATGTGTGACTTTCCTTGCTGGCTTGCTTTTAGTCATTCTTTCCTTTCCAATAAATTTGCACAGCTTTTCCTTCCTGTCAGATGCAGTACTGTGCTTGTTCAGTTCTCAGTCTCAGAGGCAATCAATCAAGGCTGGGTTCCCAACTTGCTCCCCATTTCCCATGCCTTCTTAAGTTCACTGTTCTTCCACTGAGCAAAGAGCAGGTCCTGGCGACTGATTATCAGAACTTCTCACACTAATGAGCAATTTGTTGTGCTGAGGCTCTGGCTATATATATGGGGGGCTAGTGGGAAGGTCATCCAGGAGTTGTACATGTGACTTCTGTTCATTTTCCTCCTTTGGTAAGCCCAACCGCTACAAAATACCACATTGCGTTCAAAGGAGCTGGGGCTCACTTCATTTAGGCCATGAAAGGACATGTGAAGGACATGTCTCCCACTAACGTTGCCAACTACAACTGTGTGAAATTCTTGATGAGCATTGGGCTGAAGATCACTACTGGAGTTGGGGAGGAAAGGTGAGTGCTCTAGGCTGACAGTGACCAATGAGCAGATGTCTCTCTTGATGCTTGGAAACTTCAGTTTTTAGAATGAAGCCTATCAGTTTGTCAAATACAAATATATAAAAGATATATGTATACACATACATATACATACAGATATTAAGAAATCTATATACATAGATATGAAATATATGAAGTATTTTCCTCAAAGAGCTTAATGGTATACAAATATATTGTTCTAAAGGGATATGCCTGCTTCCACATTATTTATTTGATGAAAATGAGATATAACCATTCTTTATTTCTTATCAATCGTATTTCTAATTTTCTAGAACTTAAATCTCATAGAATGAGAGAGTTAGACTAGGTCATCCACATGACACTTGATACATTTCTGTTCAAAATGTGATCCTTGAAGACACAGCATGAGCTTGACCTGGGATCTTGTGAGAAATGCAGAGACTCAGGTCCCACCCAAGATCCACTGAATTAGAACTTTCATTTGCACTTGCTCCTAGAAGATCCATATGCATGTTACAGGTCACAAGGCACTAATCTTCGGCTCTAATATTTTGAAGTTGTATGATTACATTTCAGTAATCTACTATAATGATCCAAATGCAAACAATAGCATGAAGCGAAAGAACATAGATGTGAATTTGTATTTCAATTCCATCACTAATAATCTTTAGGAAGATAACTTCAGTTTTCTAGTTTTTAACGTGGAGAAAATGGCATCTGCCTTCCGGATTGATGAGGGTTAAATGTTACACATGTAAAGTACGGCCCATACAATGTCTTGTACCAAAGTGTGATAACTGTTCTTGTTAGTTCATTAAAATCTATGCAATTAAGGGTTTTTTTTTTTTTAATTTATTTTTTTTTATTTCCAGCATAACAGTATTCATTATTTTTGCACCACACCCCGTGCTCCATGCAATCCGTGCCCTCTATAATACCCACCACCTGGTACCCCAACCTCCCACCCCCCGTCCCTTCAAAACCCTCAGATTGTTTTTCAGAGTCCATAGTCTCTCATGGTTCACCTCCCCTTCCAATTTCCCCCAACTCCCTTCTCCACTCTAAGTCCCCATGTCCTCCATGCTATTTGTTATGCTCCACAAATAAGTGAAACCATATGATAATTGACTCTCTCTGCTTGACTTATTTCACTCAGCATAATCTCTTCCAGTCCCGTCCATGTTGCTACAAAAGTTGGGTATTCATCCTTTCTGATGGAGGTATAATACTCTATCCCCAGGGGTACAGGTCTGTGAATCACCAGGTTTACACACTTTACAGCACTCACCAAAGCACATACCCTCCCCAATGTCCATAATCCCACCCCCTTCTCCCAAACCCCCTCCCCCCAGCAACCCTCAGTTTGTTTTGTGAGATTAAAAGTCACTTATGGTTTGTCTCCCTCCCAATCCCATCTTGTTTCAGGTTCCATGTCTAGTACAGAGCCTGATGTAGGGTTTGAACTCATGACTCTGAGATTAAGACCTGAGCCGAGATAACGAGTCGTGTTGTTTAACGGGCCTAAACCACCCAGGAACCCCAAAATCCTTAAGGCTTTTAATCATTTGAAGTTTTTTTGTTTGTTTGTTTGGTTTTGTGTGTGTATGTGTGTGACAGCCAGTAGCATTGTCTAATGAATTCCCTCCAGATTGTCTGTTGATGAACACCATAGGACTAGAGGGACCTTTACGTTCCAGAGGGGAGGCTACACCCAATTTAACTTTTTATGGGATCAGGCTTCCCAAGTTCTCCAGGTGTTGGAAGCCATCATTTCCTAAGACTACCTTGGCACCTACCCTCAGCCCTTGCATCGTCAGCCCAACATGTTTATGTGCTCTCTATACTCCCCCTATACTTGCCCTATTAAAAATTTTAAACTATGAGGGCTAGGGGCTTTCCATGAAGCCAAGTAGTCTCTTTGTGGCATTTCAGCAAGATGCTTACCAACAGGGCACTCATTCACTGCTGGTCCCTTAGTCTCGAGTTCCAGCCTGTCCCAAGTGATGCCATTCACATTTACCTGAGCCCTTTGCCTTATGTTATTTGGGTAAAGATTGCCCTATATACTTTTAACCTAAATGGTGTAAGATGTTATAATGTACGGACTAGAACTAGATCTCATAGAAAAAGCAAGAGAAAGAACATTCTACTGGGAGCAAAGACTTGGGTCTAATTCCATGTATACGATTAGCTGGCTCATCTCTCCAGTACATTTTATGAATGTAGGTCTTGGATTTTCCATTAAAAAATGGAAATACTGGATTAAATTATGTCTCCCCCTTAAAAGTCAATGATTTCTTTTGTCTTTTTTATCTTGTATGCATTGAGATGAAAAAACCAAAGGTTTTTGTGAAAATTTATAGATTTATCATCATTTTTCATTTAATAAAATCTTAAACCATTTAGGTTAAAACATCTTTAATCTCTTGTTTTGTATCATCTGCCATTCTTCACATAAACAATTTGTGACTCATGTGAGGTTCAGGGGAATTCCTTTATTCAGTGGCTTTGTTCTTCTAGGATATTGCCTTTCCCAAGCACATAGATACTTGAAGATTTCTAGGTAACTTATTTTGAAGAATCGTTCCTAAGGCAGTAAAAAGTCTATCCAAATAATTTTGAAGAAGCATTCCTTATCCAAGATGAACAAAAGATTCATTCCAAGATGAACAAGGAATTGTTTCTGCAACTGGCACAGACAGTTATTTCCATAATAAGAAATTGAGTGAGAGAAAAAAAAAAACCAAATAAATCTAAAGAAATTCTTTAATCAGTGGATCTGAAGGCAGAGGCCTAGACCTGGGGACAAATTTCCAAAAAAAGGTCTTTCTAAACTGAGGGGAAAAGTCCAAAGTAACTTAAGATTTTCTTTAGTCTTCATTGATTTGGATTAAATTACAGCAATGGATAACAGACCCACCATTTAATGCATACCTCCCTTTTAAGAATTCATCCTAAACAATGTCCCTGTGGAGACCGAGAAAAGCAAGGCTGTACCTACCTCGAGTCTAGCCCTGACGTAAGTACAGCCATCTTGACAAAGTAAAAGCTGGCACCTTGCACCCCCTCTCCACCTGTTCCCCTCCCCTCGGTAGTATGTGTGACATTCCTCAGCCACCCCTGGCAGCCCTAAAAGAAAAACAAATAGTTAACTGGCAGAGATTACAATCCTGCAAGACATGAGTCTCCCTTGGTTTACAAATGTCCTAGAGATTTACAACAAAGAAGCTATCTTAAAAATAATGTCGCCCTCCCCACCATAAAACTAAAGGAGGCTGAGACAGAAAGAAATGTTAATAAAGTTAAATTTCTTCTAAACCTAATCTCACTAACAAGGATACTTGATAGAAGAAATGTGAAACTTTATCTCTAAACCTCCAAGATAGTGTCAGCAGTCATTCCCCAGTACATGACCCACTGATATACTTCTAAAGGGTCTCACGAGAAGATTTTTATTACTGGTAATAAATAACCTTTCTCCCAACAATAGCTAGCCCCTCAAGGTCCTGGAGACCTTGCTTCCAAAATTTCTTAAGAGACTTACATCATCCATAACCCCCTTTGTCCTCACCCACCGCCAAGTCCACTTCTACTCTGCCTTTAAAAACTCTGACTGTAGTCTGGTTTGGGGTCCAAGTCCCTACTCTGCTGTGTCCGGTATACTTGGGCCCAAGCTTAAGCTTGTCAAATAAACCCTCGTCTGATTACATCAGTGTTGGCTCCTTGGTGGTCTCTCAGACATGAAAACTTGGGCATAACATTGGTGTTGGCTCCTTGGTGGTTTCCCAGACGTGAAAACTCGGGCATAACAGTCCCCTCACTGTGTACTCCTAAGCATGAAGAATCTGTCCCTTCTGTCTTTGTTAATGCACTCCGCTTTGTATATTACTATAGGCTGTTGTACTTATAAAGTTACATATCACATTATAACATCTCTCCTATCGCCTAACAATCCCTATTTACAGTTCTGCCTACTCCATTGTGTGTTTCTTGAGGATGAGGACCTCATCCTAATCATTTTTGTCCTCCTGGGGCTAAGGCAATTCTTGGTGTAGTTGATACTCATAAATGTGTTTTTAATGTTGAATGACTGAATTAATATGCATTGTACAAATATGAGAAACCCATTACATTGGTATTTGAGAGAAGTACTATAAATAATTACGTGCTTTTTACTTTAGAGTGGATTTTCTAAACAAAAATAAGATGTGATCTGAATTTAGCCACATCTGAGGTAGAAAATCTGTTTTAAAATAATAAGGCTCTAAATGGAGCTCCATTTAGAATGAGGCTCTTATAAATATTATGAATTGGTACCTAACACCTTATTTTAATATATATATATTTTAATGTAGATTCCTATTGAATGCTATGTAAGCACCTTGATATCCAACATCTTTATAAGCAATATTAAATGAAAAAAATTGGCAAAGCAAGTAAAGTAATCTATATATAAAAGACAATTTACATATAAAAATGAAAATGCTCATTTGAACTAAGGATTTGAACTCAGGAAGAAGATTTAGCAGAATTTAAAAAAAAAAAATCCTTTTAAAAAAAGACATTCAAATAGGTCTCCGAACACCAAGAACCTACCTGCACCCAGGTGGCAAGTCATTATTTTTAATCCTTACATTTGTGTTTAATAAAACCATAATAGGGGAGAGTATCTGATAAGCCCAAAGGGACGTTACTGTAAGAATTCTTTGTAATTCTTGCTCCCTGAACCTTGCAAGCATTTTGAATTTCTGTCTATTTTGAAGAAAATGTAACTTTTGCTCTTTTTGTCTTGCAGTAGGTAAAGAGTTTGTAAACTCTGACAAATTCACCACTGTGCTTTAGTTTATGACACCCTGGTGCTGTCTATGTCCATAGATGTGAAATTGTGAATTTCCAGAGAGGAACTTCAAGCTGCTTTGAGGTTTGAATCATTGCCTGGGAAGTGGGGTCTTCCACGCTCGGTGCTGTTTCTTATGTGATTTATGGCCTTTCAGAGTGTACAACTGGATGTAAGTCACCGGGATAATCCTGCTCACTTACAGGTATTTGTTTGCAGTTGACTGTGGTCCCTTTCTGGTTTCTTTCCTGTTTCATTTCACACTGATAGGAGCACCCCAGACTGGTGAGTCGGGGGTCACGCCCAAGGAAAGAAATGCCTCCTGCTTTTTGTTCTATAGCATTTCTACAGCTCCTTAGATTCCTATGACAAAAATGCATAGTTTCAGGTAAGAAACTTGTTTTGACTAGTCCCTCAACCTCCATGCCCTGTAGTTGAAACTGAGTCAGCATCCTTACATCAGCTGTCAGAAAATAGTGTGTCTTTTTTTTTAGTTGAAGTATGGTTGACAGATAATGTTATACTAGTTTCAAGTGCCCTGCATAATGATTCAGTAATTCTATATATTATGAAATGCTCATCTTGATGAGTGTAGTCAACATCTGTCACCATACAAAGTTATTACAATATTATTGACTATATTCCCTATGCTATACATTTCATCCCTTTATTTACTTATTTAATTCATTTATTTATTTATTTTTATTTGACAGAGAGAGAGAGATCACAAGTTGGCAGAGAGGCAGGCCGGGGGAGGGGGTTGGGGGAAGCAGGCTCCCTGTTGAGCAGAGAGCCTAATGCATGGCTCCATCCCAGGACCCTGAGATCATGATTTCAGCCAATGGCAGAGGCTTTAACCCACGGAGCCACCCAGACGCCCCGATTTATTTTATAACTGGAAGTTTATACCTCTCAATCTCCTTCATTGATTTTGTCTATTTCCCCATTTACCTCCGCTGGCAACCACCGATTTGTTCTCTGCATTTATGCACCTGTTTCTGTTTTTTCTTTTTTTATGATTTTTCTAAAGCGGATGGGAATGCAGGAAAGGAGGAAAACGAAGTGAGTGGGAGGAGAAGCGGTACATTGGAGTCAGCACAAAAACCCACTCTTTTAAAGGGTAAAAGAAGGGTAGATGTTTTATAGACATATAACAATGTTTTACACCTTCACATTCAACTATATTAAACAAATCCAAAGATCCCTTCCAAGCATATCCAGCTAACTGGATGAAAGTCTTGCTTTGTACTGAGATGTCTTAAATCTGAGAAAAACTATCATAAGGATGTAGATCTTTATTTTTTTATTGTTTCTTTCTTTATTTATTTTTACAAGATTTTATTTATTTATTTGACAGAGAGAGAGAGAGAGAGAGATCACAAGTAGGCAGAGACAGGCGGAGTGGGGGAGGGGCAGACTCCCTGCCGAGCAGAGAGTCAGATGTGGGGCTTGATCCCAGGATCCTGAGATCATGACCTGAACCAAAAGCAGAGGCTTAATGGACTAAGCCACCCAGACACCCCAGGATATAGATTTTTAAAAAAAGAATTTCCCCATAGCACGTTCTTTTAGTCTCCACAACATCAATCCTTATAGCAGAACCTTGGCTATTAATATCTACCCAATAATCATATTTCTGTGTATTCCCAGGCACATATTCCCAGGGATCCATGGCACACAATAAAGAAAATATTTTTAGGAAATTTCTTCACAGAAAACCCAAAGTGAAACATTCATGAAAGCTATGTATGTTTAGAAGGTACATAGAGTCCAATCAAAATTTATACTTCAAGTGATAAGTCTGCACCATATCCGAATTAGTGTGAGTTAGCAACTTCATATTGCACAGACAAGACCCTGGAACTACTTCTGCGTCCATATATAGGCATACCCCAGAGATACTATGAGTTTGGTTCCAGACCACTGCAATAAAACAAATATCCAAATAAAGTAAATATCACAATAAAGTGAGTCAAATTAATTTTTCAGTTTCCCAGTATACATAAAAGTTACATTTACACTATATTATTAAGTGTGCAGCAGTATTATATCTAAAAAATTATGTGCCTTAATTTAAAACTGCTGCTAAAAAATGCTAACCATCATCTGAGATTTCAGAGTCAGAATCGTTTGTTGGTGGAGAGTCTTGCCTCAGTGTGTGATCCTGATGTCTGCTGACTGACCAGGTTGGTGGTTGCTGAAGGTGACAATTTCCCAAAGTAGCATAACATGAAATTTGTCACATCAGTTGACTCTTTCTTTCATGAACGATTTCTCTGTAGCATGTGATACTGTTTGATAACATTTTGAACCACAGTGGAACTTCTTTCAAAATTGAAGTCTGTCCTTCAAAACTTGCTGCTGATATCTCAACTAATTTTATATAATATTCTAAATATTTTGTTGTCATTCCAACTATCTTCATAACATCCTCACCAGGAGTAGTTTCCATTTCAAGAAATCACTTTCTGTGCTCATCCATAAGAAGCAACTCCTCGTCTGTTTGAATTTGATCATGAGATTATCGCAATGCAGTCCCCTCTTCAGGCTCTACTTCTATTTCTAGTTTTCTTGTTGTTTCCACCCCATCTGCTGTTACTTCTTTCACTGGCTTCTTGAACCTCTCAAAGTAATCTATGAGGGTTAGAACGAATTTTTTCCAAACTCCTATGAATATTGATATTTTGACCTCTTCCCAGGAATCATGAAACTTTTATAATGTCATCAAGAATGGTGAATCCTTTCCAGAAGGTTTTCAATTTTCTTTGCCCATATGCATCAGAGAAATTCCCATTGGTGTCAACTAAACCTTATGAAATGTATTTTTTAAAAGATTTATTATTTGAGAGAGAGAGAGAGAAAGGTGTGTGTGCAAGCAGGGGGAAGGGCAGAGGGAGAGAGCATCTCAAGCAGACTCTCCCCACTGATCCTGCTGAACACAGAGCCCAATGCAGGGCTTGATCTCACCACTCTGAGATCATGACCTGAACCAAAATCAAGAGTCAGACACTTAACTGATTGAGGCACCCAGGCTCCCTGAAATGTATTTCTTAAATAATAGGACTTGAAAGTTAAGACGATTCCTGGATTCATGGGTCATAGAATGGATGTTGTGTTAGCAGGCATGAAAACAACATGAATCTTGCCGTACATCTTCATCAGAGCTCTTGTGTACTGCATTGTCAATGAGCAGTAGTATTGGAAAAATTCTTTTTTTTTCTGAGCAGTAGTTTTCAACAGGCTTAAAATATTCAGTAAACCATGTTGTAAAAAGACATGCTGTCTGACAGACTTTGTTGTTCTCTTTAGAGAACAAAGGCAGAGTAGATTGAGCATAATTCTCTAAGACCCTAAGGTTTTTGGAATGGTAAATAAGCACTGGCTTCAACCTCACAGAAGTGAAGAGACTTAGGGTCTTGTTCTTGATTAGGCTTTGGTTTAAGGGAATGTCGTTGGTGGTTTGATCTTCTATCCAGATGGCCGAAACTTCCTCTATATCAGCAATAAGGCTGGTCCAGTTTCTTATTATTCGTGTGTTCACTGGAGTAACTTCTAATTTCCTTTCAAGACTTCTCTTTGTGTTCATAACTTGGCTAACTGGCATATGAGGCTTAACGTTCGGCCTGTCTTGGCTTTTGGCATGACTTCCTCACTAAGTTTAATCATTTCTAGCTTTTGCTTTAAAGTGAGAGGCGTGCAACTTTTCCTTTCACTTGAATACTTAGAGGCCACAGTAGGGTTTATATCTGACCTAATTTCAATATTGTTGTGTCTCAGAGAATAGTAAAGCCTGAACAGTCAGAACACATAGGAAACACTTGATGATTAATTTTACCATCTTGTATGGGCATAGTTCATGGCTCCCCAAAATAATTATAATAGTAACATGAAAGATCACTGATTACAGTTGACTATACCAAATATCAAATAATGAAGAAATTCCAAAGATTGTGAGAAATAACAGAATGTGACACACAGACACAAGATGAACAAATAGCCAATAGACTTGCTCAACACGGAGTTGCCATAAACCTTCCATTTGTAAAAAAAAATATAATATCTACAAAGTGCAACAAAATGAGGTATGCCTGTATAAACACTGGTATTATAAAGAAGTTAGTGTACTCATGAAATGTAAAATGTTCTGACTTTCCTTTTAGCTACTTGTGGGGGAGTGTGGGGTGTGGAGGCTCCAATTCCATTTTTTGCTATAAAACATCCCCCACAGAATTGTATCTGAATATGAATTTCTTTATTACTTTTTATCCCAGTTATTTAAAAATGGTTAAACATTCAGAGACCGAGAGCAGCAATTACTTGCTTAACTCAGAACATGCTGCTCTGGTTTTGCATCATTCAGAGAATTCAGGCAAAAGCAGACGTAATTTGACTTTCCCCCCCCCCACCTCCAAATACTTCCCCCACTTTTTCCCCCACTTCCAAATACTTCCCCCACTTCCAAATGACACCAGGCTCTTCTTTTTTCTCTTTAATGGAGCATGTCACTGAAGATAACTAGCTAATATTATTTATGAAATGTGTATCATGTGTGAGCAGTCCTCTTAAAACTCTGAATTCCAGAAGGAGAGGAACCCTGCCTTTTATCTATTTTTGAGCCCATCACAGAGCTGGACACAACTGCTCAATAATATGATAACAAGGGTGTTATTATTCTACTCCTATTCAGCAAGAAAAGACTGTTTAGAGAACATTTTTTCTTACCATGAAACTACCTTAAAACGGGTATATATGAAATATGTATAGCATTAGGATGCCTTTCGTATTTTGGAAGTTAATCCTCAGTTGGAGGAGGCTCAGTGGGATTCCTGGGAGGGCTCCATGTCCTTCTCTATATCTAGGCAGATTATAGACTGTAACCTCCAAGCCACCACCTTTGTCATCCACAACCTTTCAGGTCCCTTGGTGGGAACCCTTCAAGTGAGTCTCCTTTGACTTCAGATGTATCTACACCTCAATTTCCCAAGACCTCCATCTCTTTGCTGGAACCTAGAAAAATACCTTTAAGAAGATGTGTGAGTTACATAGAGATTCCATAACGGGGTGTAGATTAAAGCTGAGATAACACTGTGGTGTGAATTGATTTTAGTAAAAATTTAATTGGGTCTGTCAATCTGTAAATACCAGGTTACCAGGTTCTTCACAGTGTGGCTATCCAGAAGGGACTTGGGTCTAGTAATTCCTATTACAGAGGAATGTGCACGGGGGCCAGAAACAAGATGCAGGGGGTAGGGGAGGAGAAGAGAGACAGTTTAGAATATCTGATGATTTTCCCCTGGAGAGCCCTCGTTTCTCTTAGATTGAACAGGGCAGACAGCTGGTGTGCATTACAGGATTTTTGTCAGGCTACTGGAAATGGCAGCATCCTTACTTCCCATGATTTATGAATAGTATTTTGGTTTATTTGACATTTACTTTATTTAAGACAGCATCTCTCCCAGAAGGGTCATCAATCAACTCCTGAGGTCCCTGAGTGTGAAATCTGATAGTGTCCTGCTTACCACTCCCAGTCCACCACCACCAAGGGGCTGGAACCACATGTAAGAGGGCTGCCAGCCACTCACTCCAGTCAGCTCCCCCTGTTCCCAGCCAGTCAGCAGCTTTTCGGTCTTAGCTTACTGTGCCTACAGATTTCACCAGAGTCCGGCAAAAGTTATATATATGCACTTGGTGCTTTCTCTTTGATGAGCTTTTCCATTTTGGAAAGAGAAATGTTTCTAGATGGACCAAACATGGCAATGAAGATGTGCAGGTAAAGCCAAGTGTTTCAAACGGTTGCTGAAAGGCCCAGAATTAAATGCGTGAATAAAGGAACACACCGTAGTGGTAATTTTAGATGGAGGAGAAAAGGTAATTGTAAAATCATTACTGTTTGACTGAAAAGCAATGAAATGCCTCCTTTACTTGCTATTAAAATGTTATTTGCTTTTAAACATATTCTCCAAATAGGATATGAAGAAACAGTAAGTTCTTATTTTCACTTACCCTGTATACTCTTTGAATAAATTCCTCTCTTGGCCTGAAGCTAATAAAAGGCACCCAGAGCATAATAATGAGGTCGAGTGACCCAGGGATTAGGGGGCTTCCCAGGTACACACTGGACACTCCAGATGTCCATGAAATGTTACAAAATCCAAGGTAGGCCTCAATTTCCATGCAGCAAAGGAACCACTCCCATCTAGCTCTCGACACAGAATCCCTTCAAGAATTCTCTTTTCTCCTATCTTCCACAGAAACTGGCAGGCGTGGTAATTAAGTATGTTGACTCTGGAGCCAGGCTGACTGGATGCGAAGGTCTGTTCTGCTCCTTGCTAGCATCTAGCAATGAGGTCTCCCACAAGTGACCTAACCTTTTCTTAAACTCCATTTCCTTATCTGAAGAGGGATTAGAATCCAAGCTACTTCAGGGATTGCTGAAAGCACTCGGTGTTGATCTGTATAAGGCATTTAGAACACTCCTGGGCCCGTGCCAAGCCTTATGTAAGTGTTTGTTAAGAGAATCAAATCACTCATCGCTTTCTGCTTTCCCTCGCATTTTATTCTCCAACAAAAGCAAATTGTTTTGTTCTTGTTTACCTGCATGCCTTTGTTCCTGATGTTGCCTTTCCGGAAGGCGTCTCCCTCTTAGATAAGACCGCCTCCTTCCGTGGCTCCCATAGCTGACTGCTCCCCGCGCCCTACAGGTTTTCCTAGTAGACCATCACTTGTATTGTGTCCCAGTTCAGGTAGAATGAAGCCAGGTGGCCGCTGGCACACATTGGTCCTTGAATTCCATTACACCTCTCTCCCAGTTCCTTCCTTTCTTTCTGGCCAATTATCTTAGCTACCTATTTGGATGCCTCTTTCTCCCTATCCTAAGGGCTCTGCTCTAAATTCCTTTCTTTTCTCTCTAAATGTACTTTGCTTTTAGATGCTCTCTTCACTGCCCTGATTGCAAAGCCATTTTAACGACCAATTCTAAATCTATTTACAGATCTTTCTTTCTTTTTTTTTTTTTTGAAAGATTTTATTTATTTATTAGCTAGAGAGAAAGAGCGCAAGCAGGGGAGGAGCCTGCAGAGGGAGAAGCTGCTTCCTGGCTGAGCAGGAAGCCTGATGTGGGACTTGATTAGGATCAGGACCTGAGCCAAAGGCAGACGCTGAACTGACTGGGCCTCCCAGGCATCCCCAGATCATTCTTTGGAGTTTCTGACCCCTATGATCAAATGGTTACCACATTCTCTTTCTTCACAAGTTCCAAAGGCACCAAAACCTCAACATACTCAGAATTGCACTCCATTTTTCTCCCATATCAAATTCTCTCCCTAAAAATGTCACTTATGCCGGTATTTCTCTGAAGTGCACCATGCTCATAATTACCCTCATTCCTCGTATTCTGTCACTTGCCATCCAAAGTCTGGTCCTCTCAGCCAATCTCAGCAAGGTCCTAGGAAATCTATTATATAGGTTGATAGAATCATGTAATAAGGGCCCCTCTCACTTCTCTGAAGGAGTGTTTTCTTTTTAGCACAAATGAATTTCAATATTGGGGTTTTGAGGGCTGGGAGAGGCATTTCTCTTAAAGTATATAGTTCAGTTGACTCCAGTAAGGCCCAGACTAGAAGGTTTGTTTCAGGATTCCTTTGTTTATTATTAATTATAAGTCAGAGACCAGAATTTGATCCTTTTCTTTCATCTCTCTGCTTTTGAAAATTCCTTGCTACCTCTGTGGTCTTAGGGGCTCTGTTCTATTCCATTCCTTTCCATGCCAGATAGAGCTTGACCCTCAAATCTCCCCATTTCCCTTCAGCTCTCTTCAGCTCCTAAATGTCTCTTGGACACCTCCACTGAAGAAGGGGTACCCTGGATGGCTGCGAATGCAGAGATGAAAAGTGTAGTGAGCCGTTACCTACAGCTCACTAATCCTAAAGTGCTTGATAACATTACACACTCATTGAAATAGTGCATATCTTTATAGAGAACCACCAACTCATGCCCTCTCAAATAAATGAACATTTCTACCCATACTAGATTCATTTGATTATAATCTTAAACAACTAGAATGTTGTCTTTAAGAATTCTTTGTAGACTAGCATAGTCATCTGTCCACAACTTAAAACATTCATACGTACATTATGTACATGGGCATCCATGCCACCCAATTCCTTGGAAAACCATTACACTGAACTACTATTACATAGACAAACCTTCTGGATAGTAAGTCAATAATAAAGAAAAATTAATATGGTGCTTGATTTCCAGAGCATTTTACAGATCTAAATCTAGTAACTTGATTTAGTATGCATGACTTCATTTGCTAAAGCACATACAAACAGTTAAACTTGACCATGTGACTTTCCGTCCACTTTTAAATGTCCTTTCTTCTAAAATATCGTCCTTCAACTCCTTCTAAGGCTGCCTCTTCTTCATAAAGCATTTGGGACTGAATTGAAATGAAGTGGCAGCTTTTCACTCTATCACCCCCTCCACAGCCCAGATTTATGTACTGACTTGCTTCCTCCCTTACCCACGGTGATTTTGTTATCTTTGTCTTTTGGTTGTGGGTATAATTTGTATTCCAATGTAAAACCTATGTCCATCTTGAGAAAGCAAATTTTAAATAAAAATCCTCATACTTCTGATTCTTTTAAAAGATTCAAATTTTGGAATTGCATGGCGTTATTTAACGCAGGCTTTAACTACTTCACTCCACTTATGACTAAAACTGAATATGGTTGTGTTCATGTGGCAGAGTAGATTCTTGAGAAGGATCTCATCTAACTGCTTATTTGATATTATCTGCAGTGAGTATTTCACTTCTAGTAAACGGTTTTGTGTGACAGAGTCACAGAGGTAGAAATCACATCTTTTTAAGGAGTCTCTTGTCAGTGAATTAAAGCCATTTTCCTTTATGTCTTTCTCACAACCTTACTGCATGAGACTGTTCTTAGGCTAAATACACAAATTAAACTATGAAATTAACTGTGAAGTATATCATCAAGTATGTCATCCTTCTGTTTTGCACTTGTATTAAATTGCATTTAGTGATGTGTTCTTATAGCAAGTCTGCATTAGGAAAAGAATTAATATGTCGGATTTTTTTTAAAGGAGAATATGCTGTGGGGCACTTCTTATTGTTCAGATGTCCGCATGAACTCAAGTGGAGTAATACCAGCTGGCACACTCTGTGCTTTCTGCCACCTCTCATTTGCCTCACCCCCGAGGCTGTCTTAATATTCTCTTCCTTAAGTATGAAACCACATCAAGGGAGGCCCCAAACACTGTGAAAACATTTTGAGAAAAATTCATCAGAACCAATGCACTCTCATGTCTTACCTTGGCTGTTATTGCTTTAAATAAGTTGACTCATATCTGATTTGCATTTAACCGTACCTTTGACCATTCATTCAACAAATATATAGATTGCTGATTAAGTGTCAGACATTGTTTTAGGTGTAAGGATATAGTGACAGAAAAAGAAGTGTTCTCACTCTTATTGATACTACATTCCAGGGAGGGAGATAGACAATAAGTAAATTTTTTCAAAGTATATAATGTTAGGTCATGATAAATCTGATAGAGTAAAACAAAGCTAATGAAGCAGATAAGGAGGGTAGAAAGTGCCAGTGGCAGTGTGGCTCAGAGGAAAGATTTATCAGCTTATATATTTGGGTGACAAAGTGATATTTAAGGAGAGAAATGGGGGACATTGAGATATGTGAATATGCAGGGGAAGGAAATTTCAGGGAGAGAAAAAAGTACATGAAAAGACCCTGAGGTAAAAGCATACTTGGCACTTTAGAGGAAACCCAGTTTTTTTGTTTTTGAAGATTTATTATGAGAGAGAGAGAGATAGGAAATGCAAGTGGGAGGAGTGGTAGAGGGAGAGAATCTCCAGCAGACTCCAAGCTGAGCGTGGAGCCAGTGCAAGTCTTGATCTCACAACGCTGAGACCATGATGTGAGTGGAAACCAAAAGTTGGTGCTTAACAGATTGAGCCACCCAGCCTCCCAATAGCCATGCGTTTTGATGGAGCTCGTATAGGGTGGGAGTCATAGGAGAAAAGGTCAGAGATAAAATGGATCATGTAGACCATACTGAGTGTTTGAGGTATCCTTGTAGTGAGAGGCAAGGCCCTGGGACATTTGATGGCGAGAGGTGACTTGACCTGATTTACATTTAACAGCACCAGCTAGGGTGAGGTGGGGAGGACATTTTACAAGGAAAAAGGACAAGGCAGGAGGCTACTACAGTGATCAGGTGAAAGAAGATGATGCCTTAGACTAAGATAATGGTGGTGATGGTGGTGAGAATAAAGATTGCAGATGAATATTTGTATATGCCCAAAGGAAAGGGAGGGAAAGCAAGGGAAGGTGATGAAAGAGAGTTGTCAAGGGTTTGTGGGGGGAAGATCAGGGACTATCTGCTGAGGTTGTTGGCAGGGTAGATGAGCTAATACATGCTTGGGGAATTAGGTCAGAATTGAACATGGAGCTCACGAAACTCAACACAACTGTGCCTGTGATTTCTTCATTTCTGCATGGTCTTTGTTTGAATGAGATCTCCTGAAATCCCCAGTCTTGCTCTGAAACTGATCTTCTATCCCTGGTTTGATACAACATTCTGTGTTTTCTTTTCTTTCTTTCTTTCTTTCTTTCTTTCTTTCTTTCTTTTTTAAGGTTTTATTTATTTATTTGACAGACAGAGAGAGACAGCGTGAGGAGGGGAACAGCAGGCAGAGGGTGTTGGGGAGGAGAAGATAACTCTCTGTTGAGCAGGGAGCCTGATTCGGGATTCGATCTCATGACCCTGGAATCATGACCTGAGCTGAAGGCAGATGCTTAATGACTGAGCCACCCAGGCGTCCAAGCATTCTATGGTTTTCTTATTATTATTTGGAATTTTAAAATCTGCCTCCCTGTAACAGACCCAACTTGAGGTGAGTTAAACATTTGTTCCTGGGAGCTAGGAATGCTGTGAAGGACACTGACATAACAACAAGCTCTGTCATTATGCATAGCTAAACTATAATTATATCATAATCGTTTCATTTTCTATAAAAGGTCTCTCACTCAGTATAGAAATGTTTTTTTTTTTTAAGATTTTTTAAAATTTATTTATTTGACAGACAGATCACAGAGAGAGAGGAGGAAGCAGGCTTTCTGCTCAGCAGAGAGACCGATGCAGGGCTCGATCCCAGGACCCTGGGATCCTGACCTGAGCAGAAGGCAGAGGCTTAACCCACTGAGCCACCCAGGTGCCCCTAGAAATGGTTTTGACCATCACTCTTTTGTGATATTTTTGTGATCTTTTTGTCCTGGATCTCATATGTGACCACAAAGAAAATCATGAGCCAAACTATACAGAAATATATAGAAACATTTCAATTGGATCTTTAAGGTCATTATATAATCTTACTGAACAGTGTGACAACTTTGGTATGTATATGGACTTTAAATTGCCCATATCATGTTTCTTGTAATCTGCTCCTTACAGTGGATCAAGAAAGAAGTGCTAGGTGGCTGTTCACCAATGCTTGGGTGTGTGTTGTCTATGCATTTTTCCCCTAGTGGATGGCTTTCAAAATAAAATCTGAGAAAGAGAGGGAAGAACGGTGGGGGTGGGAGGAGGGAGAGACAGAGAGAGAGAGAAGAAAGGTAGAGACAGAGACAGAGAGAGGCAATTTAACAAATGGCTTTTTTCATCTCCAAAGGGAGTTACCCAGTCACTCAGCTGAATATTTTTCAAACCTTATACCATAAAGCATTAGCCTTTCTAGGTCACTGTACTGCATCTGAGCCTAAAATTAAAGCCATAAATACTTAAAGCCTTAACTCTTACACTCTTTGAAAGCTGGTAAAAACAGGCATTCCCTTTGCCACTTTAGTGTGCTTATTTATGTGAGAAGCAGCATTTCGGAAAATAAGGCTTAAAAGCAGAATCACACAGAGAATAAGGGAAGAAAAAAACCAATGTGCATGTTTCTATTTTCTTTTCCTTTTATTTATTCCCTCCTGCTTAGTATCAGGATTCATATCATTTTCTACCCAATTTCAAGAGGGAGAAACTGTCCATCCCAAGCTAATAGCCAAATCAATATTAAAGTATGGAAGGTGGTTTTAAGTCTAATATCTCCCAGAGCACCTGTTCCATTGTTGATGAACAACACATAACCAGGAACTATGGATTCTTTGATGCTGCATCTGACTTACAGACCTTTCGTGATCTGGTCTGCCTCCTGAGCCATAATATCAATTGTTTGGGAACAAACTTTCCCTGACTTCCCATGTGCCTGTCTGTTGGCAACCTAATGCCACACTCCCCCTTCTAACCTCTCCCATGTCAGGAGGGAGGCATATCCTTAGGAACTACATTTTCTAGACTCGTGTGTACTTTCGAGACACCTGGAAGGTGAAAGAAAAGCAGAAGGCATTCTTATATTCTTCCAGTGAAAGTCAAACCACCTGTGTTCTGGCAAATGCGAGATGTGCAGGGTGGAAGCCACCATGGCAAGTCCCGACTTCCTCAAAGCTTCCTGTGTGCTGTCTCTTCTGAAGCTCCTGATTCCTTAAAGTAAGTCTCTTCTAACTTGAAAGGCCCATTTTCCCTGCTCCTGTCTGATCTCTGCAGATTGGGGGAGGAGATGGACTGGGAGAGAGAGGTCACTATAGGAACCCATGCAGCCTAGGTTTCTCTATGGAGAAGCATAGCCATAAAGTAGCAAGACAGATGCCACTTAGAAGCATACCACATACTCCAGAGTTGGGAGCTGACCTGAGTGGGAGATAACTCAAACCTATCCCCAGCTATTTGACTTTGAATAAATTACTTGACCTCAGATTGTTCACTGTGAAATATAGTTAAAACCAGTACCTATCTCAGAGGGTTTTTATATGCATTAGTGAGGTAATATTTGTAAGATTTGCGGGAAAAAGAGTGGCACATGGTTAGTGTTATTACAGAAGAAAATGTTAATTTAAAAAATACATACATCGAGGGGTGTCTGGATGGCTCAATTATTTAAGCATCTAACTCTTGATTTCAGCTCAGGTTATGATCTCAGAGTGGTGAGATAGTGCTCTGCCTTGAGCTCCAGGCTGGGCGAGGAGCCTGCCTAAGATTCTCTCTCTCCCCTTCACCGTTTGCTCCTCCCTCTCCCTTGTGAGCTCTCTCTCTACAAATAAAAAAATAAAGAATATATACATTGAGATTTCCTTAAAAGTGGTTTCTTTGGGAAGATAGACTCTAACCCCAATGCTCAAAACATTACTCGAATGTGGACATTTTGAAACTTGTATCGACAAGCTATCCAGCAGTCACATAAAAAACTGTGATTTTTGACGGTGGTTTGTTCTTCTGCCTGGGGCAGGAGCCTCCCAAGTCCCTGTATTTCTCCCTAACCATCCATCCCAGCTTTGGGTGAAAAATTGTATTATGCAACTTGGCCACTTGCCTTGTTCATGTGCTTTAGCTCTGAATGATTTAGGGCTGTTTATACAATCAAACACACTCTCAAAAGATGAAGCATGGCTTCCCTCAAAAATGTTCAAAACAGCAGAGCATCCAAAGGGATTCCAACCGAGCAGTTGCAAATGTTTCCTGGACAATGGCTCTGTGACTGGCATAAGCTTAGAGCCTCTCAGAATAACTCTTGAAAAGGAGAGAGCTCTTGGGTTGATAGATTTAAAGAAAAAATAATTTTCCTACCTGTGAATATGTGGCAGTTGTCCTTCATAAATTCTCAAGGATTGCAGTGAGAATGGAGAATAACATACAACACAACTAAAAAAAAATTACCAAACAGCTTCAAGGACAGAAAATGTAAGCAGAAAGGTCAAAATGATCTTTCTCTGTTTCTCTTGTCACACCTGGCGGAGGGGGCCAACGTTACCCTAGCCATCAGGCAGAGGGTTACATCTGAAAGTTCCAGTTGGGGAAAATAGGGTTTCAAAGAGCAAGCAGGGATCCTTATTTTCCAGCAAACCAGTGTTTGCCCTTCAATGCTTTTTCCCGCCTACATTACTCAGTTTTGCAAAGTGAGACATCCTTTTTGTTACTGGCAGATGCCACCCAGGGGAGAAAAAGGAAAAAAAAAAAATCTGTCTTGTTTTTTCTCTCAGGTATAAAAAATTTCCCTCTGGTTCATTAGTGTCTCAGTAATCAGTTGAAAAATTCAGCAAGAATATGTCAGATAACCTAAAAAATATTTTTCCAGGGACTTATTTTAACATAGAATGAAAGTATTCTGTGACAATCCTGAAGCCTGGAACAGCAGTTTGCAACTTGCTTATGAATTAATCTTTTTTATGCACTTTCATGAGGGAACTGATCCACCTAATTAATCCATTTCCATCCAGCTGAATTTAGATATCAGTAATTTATCAAGATGAGTCCTTAGGGCATGCCTGATTTCCTAATCCTATCCATTTGGGGCAAAATCTCAGATTAAGGTTTGTAAAGACCTCATATATTTTAGTATTTAAAAATACTTAGAGATGCAAACCTGAGATTTACAGATACAAACACATACAATGCTCTGCATGCTTAATGCAAAATTTATAAAGTCCTACAGTTTTTTTTTTTTTTTTAATTCTTTGATGATTGTTCACAAATGTCTTTCTCTTTGGGATTTTTCTGGAATTTTCTTGAGTATACCCTCATTCATTCCTTCACTCAACCAACACTGTGTGAATGCCTACTGTGATTTCACCTTGTGTCAGACCCTGGGAAATATGCAGTTCTTTTTTTTTAAGATTTTATTTATTTGACAGACAGAGATCACAAGTAGGCAGAGAGGCAAGCAGAGAGAGGAGGAAGCAGGCTCCCCGCTGAGCAGGGAGCCCAATGTGGGCTCGATCCCAGGACCCTGGGATCATGACCTGAGCCGAAGGCAGAGGCTTTAACCCACTGAGCCACCCAGGAGCCCCAAATATGCAGTTCTTGATCTGGAGGAAATAGCAATCCAGAGGTGAAAGGTAGGTGGGGCTGTTAAGTGTATGAATTATCAAATAGCTGTCAATTATAATGTGTAAATTTACGTAAGTTTCTCAAGCTCATGCAACGTGGAAAATGGCAGTTCATCAGGGGTCTGAAGACTATAGGCTTTTAGCTCCAGTCGGCTGCTGGGTTTTGTAAATGAAGTTTCGCTGGGACATTGCTAAGCTCATTCGTTTATCTAGATCTATAGGTTACTTTCAGTTAGAAAGACATAGCTAAGTACTTGCTAAAGAGAGGATGGCAAAACCTAACATATGTACCATCTGACTCTTTGGAGATGAGGTTTGCCTTCTCCTGGTTTAGATTATTAGAGCTGCAGATCAGGTATTTGAGAACAGTTCCCGCTGGCTACAAAGCCCCTTCCACCTTATTTCGTCAAACTTTTAGAATCATAAATATCTTAAAGATTTCTCTAGTAAGTTTCTATTTTTTTAATAAATAGCAAATATTTTCTATGCATCTCTTTAAAAAGGTTTGTAAAAAATTTTTTTGAGAAGGGAGTATAAATCTCCACTTCTAGAAAAAAGAATCAGTCTTCAGAAACAGTTTCTACTTTTGCACATATCCGTTCAGAGAGCGAATGGCAGAGCTGGGGAGCAAGAGATAAAATAAGAGAGTAGGACTACATTGTCTCAAAAGAGCTTTCCAGCTCCAACATCCCATAGCTCTATGTTTCTATAATAATAACTGCACAGGCTAAAATTAAACATAGCGCTGCAGCTGGAAAAAACACACAGCACAGTAGTTTGTGGAAATCAGTTAAGAACAGAGACGAGCCTAACGGTAACTGCACCATCACAAATCCAAATCTTCCACATCTTATTTTGCAAAAATAAGGCTAACCCTTAATCAATAACACATGATTCAGAGAACATTCAGAAAACATCAATGAAAATAAGTTGGCAGCATTCTCAATTCATCTTTGACATACATTAGATTCTTGTAGGAGGCTATGATGTGAAAAAGTGCCCTTGAAGAATAAAAAGACAACAAAAATTAACGAAAATCAGCCTCATGGCAATAATTATTTCTTCAAATTACTGAGTCTGAATGCTCCATGAATACACATAGGTAAAGCTGTAATGTGAGCCTTTTGACCTGAGAATTGGCTGAACAAATCTGTATTTATAAGTTTTCTGGAACACTTACATTTAGCTAACAGGTACAATTCCAAGAGGAAACAAGAGGGAGAGGGAAATAAAGGGAACCAGCCCTCAAGTTCTTTTGGTTGTTATAATTACATTTGTGCTTGCTAATGAAACTTGGGAACATCTCTTTTGTCCATCATCCATTCAACAAACATTCATTGGAGACCCACTGTTTGCCAAACACTGAACTAGGTGCAGACAGTAAGGGAAACTTGCCCCTTGCTTCATGGTGTCTATGGTTTTGTGGGCCAAGAGAGGCATTGAACAATTATAATGCAATACGATGTACTAGTGGGTGTAGAGGAATATGAACAAGAATGTGTCCGGTCCATCTTACGTGGCCTAAGCTAAGGTATTAGAGTCCATCTGGCGGGTCACCTCAGACCTCAGCTCTTCTCTGGTCCTTCCCCTCCCAATGTTCCTTATTTATAGCTGCTCAAAATCCAAAGAAGGAAATTGACCTAGCAGCCATTTCAGAATGTGGATGAATGCAGGGTCATGTATCGAGCAGGAATCATCGGTACAGGTAAATGCTAAACAGATAATAAAAACAAAATGACAAAACTAAAAGTGACACAATCCATTCACTTTTGCAAGGCTATGATATAAAATGGGCAAAAGACAAAGCAGAATGTGTCTTTCATGGAAGGTAAGCAGCAAGATTTTGCTATAATTGTTAGGTACAAGACTGCTTAGCTGGAGTGTGCTAAACCATTGTAAACGTCTCTAAGTAAAATGAGTGCTCTAAGAATTCACCTTGTTTATTCTGAGAATCCATCCCTCCCAAGACATGATAGGGTTCAGCCATCCAATTTAAGAAGTATAATTTTCTTTGAAAATGTTACTGGCATGTATAACATATTTTCTTTAAAAAAAAGAAATTTTCTTTAAAAACATATTTTCTTTAAAAAAAAATAAAACTAACCCTTGTGTACACCTCACCCACCCTAAAAAATACATTACAAATGAGTTTTCCTAATTTTTCCTTTATTCTATCTCTCTACTTTAATGTCTGTAATAAAAAGTCTGAAATTTATTAATATATTTAACTTTCCACCAAACAATTTAAGAACATTTTAGATTGATAACACCATTGCACATATATACTAATTTTGTCCTGTTCCTTAGCTCTATCTTGATACCTTTATACACCTTCCCCTCTCCTGGTCTCTTCCCAAAGAAAGTAGTAATTTTCTTTAAAATATTACTAACATAAGATCCATTTACTATTAGCATTACTGTTTTATATAAAATTGACCCCAAATTTTATATTTTCTTTTTTCACATTTCTTTGTGCATCTTGCATCTTCTTTTTGGGATCATTTACTTTCTTCTTGAATTACAAAATTAGCTATTCCTTTACTGTTAACTCACTTTTTAACTAAATTCAGTTGTTTTTTTTCCTTTTGTTTTCATTTGTTTGTTTTTGGTCTGAGAAGTCAGCATTTTACAGTTATTCTTAAAACATACTTTCTGTTGGACATAGAATTCCATGTGAACAGTTACATTTTCTTAGTCATTAAAGATAATTATGTCCCACTTTTCATAGTTGTTGAATTGTCAGTTTAAATTTTGTTCCATTGTGTGTTCTTTTCTCTCTGCTTTTTTTGCTTTTGAAATCTTCTTTGAAAACAAAATAAAATAAAACAAACAAACAAACCAAAATCTTCTCTTTGTCTTTAATATAATTTTTAAAAACATTTTATTTATATGAAAGAGAGAGAGCACGAGCAGGGCGAGTGGCAGAGGGAGACAGAGAAGAAGACTCCCTGCTTAACTATTAAGTTACCTATTTAATTGACTTGATCCCAGGACCCTAAGATCATGACCCAGTCACCCAGATGCACTGTCTTCAAAGTTTTATAATTTTAATATGTATTTTGGTTTGGATATCTTTTTATTTGTACTGTTCATGTTCTTTAAAGTTCTTTCTTTTTATAAATTCCAGAATGTTCTTATTTCTTTGGCTATGAATTTTCTGCTATTCTTTCTATTCTTTTGTGGGGGGACCATGATTAAATGTCTGTTAAATCTTTTCATTCTATTCTGTATGTTCCTTAACCTTTCCTTTATAATTTTTGTCTCTTTGTCTAAGTGCAGTATTCTATAGTTTCTTCAAATCTTTTTTCTAGTTTATCTTCTTTCTAGGTCTCACCCATGGAGTTTTTAATTACTACATATATTTTTAATTTCTAGAAACTTTATTTGGTTCTTTTGCAAATCTTTTGCAAATCTGCCTTATCAATTTTTAAAAATCTCAGGTGTGAGGGCACCTGGGTGGCTCAGTTGGTTAAGCCTCCAACTCTTGATTTCAGCTCAGGTCATGATGTCAGTGTCTTGGGATCAAGCCCTGCATTGAGTTCCACACTCAGCTTGGAGTCTGCTTGTCGTCCTCCCTCTGCTCCTTCCCTTGCTTACACTTTCTCTCTCTGTCTGTCTATATCTCTAAAATAAATAAATAAATAAAATCTTAGGGAAAAAAAAAATAAAACCCTTTATCATTCTTTAATTCTCTCTTTTATTTGTTTAAAACATGTGGACCATACTTGGCTTATGTACTGCCCTGGGTAATTCAAAGATCTGTAATCACTAAGGTCTGATTCTGTAGTTTGTTCTTTCTGTTAACTCTGGCTTATCATTGTTTGAGAGCAGATACTCTATTTGAAGCTTTATTTTCCGGAATTATTTAAAGATGGCAGTTAAAGCATATTTTTCAAAAGAGTAGCCATGCTTGCTTCTAAGTATGGGATTCCAGATAGGAATTCTCAATTTCTTTTTCATTTGACCCAGCACCAAAAACAAAAGAGACATGTTCTCCCCACTCTTTCACTCTACAGAATCAGTTTTTCTCAGTTCAACCAAAAAAGGTCACCCTCAGGGGTTCTGCATATGTGTGAGATCCCAGTTCTGTTTCTCACTTCACTCAGGTGCCAGGATTTTCCTCTTGTCTTGTCAGGCATGACCCAATGAAACCCAAGCCTGAAGCTATAGGGTCACTGGCTCCCCTCAGGGCAAACACTGGCTTTAGGGCACAGTTAACATTTCTGGATTTGTGCTTCCTTGCCATTGAAACCTCTGATTCTTTTCATTACTTTACTGGCAGGTCAGCTTCACTATAAAAAATATTCTTACAAAATGTTTTATTTAATATTTTTAAGTGTTGGTGCTAGACAAATTTTTTCCTGAGCATCTAAACTGCCATATTTCTGGGTAAAAAAGAAAAAAAAAAGTTGATTCTGCAGATATGATGCCAGTTTTTCTAGAGCTTGGATGGAAAAATCTGTTTTAGGGGCCCTAAGAGTGACTTGACATCCTCAGAAGGCAAATCACAAGTCTGTCACCAGAGCAAGGAATGTGAGAATGATTAATACAGCACTGCTTAGAGGTTTGTTGTTTTTTTGTTTTGTTTTGTTTTGTTTTGTTTTTTGTTTTCCAACATTATAAAGACAGAAGACAATACTCATTGGAGAAAATACATATTGGGTTGGAAGACAGGTGGGAAGAGGTTAACAAAGTGTCGTGAAATCAGAAAGGGGTTAAGCCTGGAAAAGAGCAAAGGAGAAAAGAAAGATCTCAGCATATCATCTTTCAATTGCAAGCTGTCTGGAACTCAACAGGATCAGCCTGGGCTTCATAAGAGCAGCTTCTCTCTAAAAAATGACCATGCATGTGTCTATTAGAGATAGATTCTCAGGGTTCTCTGCCCTGTGTCTCTGAAATTCAGATTTGGACCAGAGACCTTATGCCCAAGGAACTTGCTGTTGTTCATTCTTCTACTCATCCATAAATATTTTAAAAGGATGTATTTTTGAGTAACTACTCTCTGTCAGGATGTGCTAAGCTTGGGGATGAAGTGTGGAACAGGTGTGTTCCCACTGTCCCTGGTATTTGGAAACTCAAGGTCTATTTGGGAGAGAGAAGTTTCAAACAAATGTGTTTTATTACAATTCTGATAAGTACTAGAAAAGAAATAAACCTCCAAACCCAAGGGTGCAGATACCAGACACTTGCTAGCCATTTTCAATGACCATGAATAACAGTCTCCTCTACTTACAAGCTTGGGGTAATTGTCTGTTAGCTGTGATTTCCCCACATTCTGCTCATACTTTTGAAAATGGGTTCTTTACCAAAACTCCCTCAAAAAACACCAATTTGGAAAATTGTCACTTTCCTCTTTCCTGTCTTTTTCTTTTCATGAATATGGAATGAACTGTTCTTCTTGGCAACTCCTGGAGGGTTTAAAGCAAGGAGGATGCATGATCCAAATGATATCTTAAATATCACCCTGCCTCTCGTGTGAAGAACAGAAGAAGCTGGGAGAGAACTAAAGGCAGAGCAGCAGTCAGAGGACATTGCTAGGATCCAAGTGAGCAGCAATTACAGTCCCACTAGTATGAAGCTGTGGGGAGATAGGGAGAAGTGTCAGTTTCAGATACATCGTGAAGGTAGGAATGTCAGGGCTTATAGAGAGACTGGATGAGGACAGTGAAGATAGTGGATTCAAAACTTACTCCTAAATTTTTGGCCAAGGCCGAGGGGTGAATGGTGTAGCTATGACTTGAGAAGAGAGGCAGGTTTGCAAGGAAGGAAAAAAAAAAAGATTTTCATATTAGGGAAGTAAGTGTTGTGATGTTTAGTAGGCATCTAAATGGAATGTCCATTGTGAAGTGATAGCTTGAGGGTTGATGAAGGAATGGGTGGTTGAGGAACAGAGCTGTGAATGTGGGAATGTCAGTGTTTAGGTGATATTGAAAGCTGTACGTATAGATGAGGCCACCTAGGAAGTGAGCAGATAGAAAAAGTTTGGATTTTTGAAGTCAGAAAAATGAAGAAAAACCATAAAAAGAGAATGAGAAGTAGTAGCTTGGTTATGAAAACATCTTAAGAGACTGAATCCTAAAAGCCAAACAAAGAAGGGAATAGTCAAGGTGTCAACTGTGTGGATTTGAAAAGATGGAGGTCATTGGTGACCTTGTCAATGTTTGTGGAGTGATGGAAACAGAGGTCTGGCTGGAATGAGTTCAAAAGAGAAATCTGCAAGGAGTTTTGCTATAAATGGAAGTAGAAAAATTAGAAGTGGGTACTGCAGGGGAAGAGGGGTCCAGGGGAGTTTATTTTTTAAATGGGAGGTACTGTAGCATGATTCCCTTTGCCCACATTTGTATTTAACTCCTCTTGTCCTTTGAAACTAAAGGACCTTTTCTGAAACTAAGTGGAGGCAGGCTACAGAGAAACCACAAAGTCTAGTAATAACAGCTCATTATTGCAAGGCTCCTATGTGAGAAGACTTTATCATCCCTAGACCCAAAGAGGCATCAGGAGGAATGCTTTCTGGATTCTAGGAAGGGTTTGATATCACACTAGATGACTATGACTTTGCATGTTTATCATTCCTAGAGCCAGAGCCCACAGGATTAGAGGCTGTATGAATAGCGCTGGATATGATCTAGGGGATTTAGCCAATATTCGTGAATATGTCATCATAGGATCATAGACAAAAATGTATCATTGCAGCTGTGTATGTACCAGACTTCTATCTTCTAAGGAGCTTCCTGTGTTATCCTAACCCTCTTCTGGAACTTTTTTTTTACATGAGCTGCTTTTGGAGTAAGGAGATAGAGGGCAGAATTAACTGGGGAAGTCAGTGAAAGCTAGATTGATATTCATTTGTAGGGCCAAGAGCTAGCCCCTTTTCAGGGGAGAAAAAAAAAGAAAAAGACAAGATCCAAAAAGTTATAAAGAGAGCAGAGAAAAAGAATGAGAAGAAGATCAGTGTGGATGAGTTTGAGGTACCATCTTGCAGAGTTCCGAGATTTGGGGACATTAAGATGGAAGGTTTATGCCAGTGTCTTATTCTGGTCAGACTGCTGTCACAAAGTACCACTGACAGCAGAGAGTTATTTCCCTCAGTTCTGGAGGCTGGAGGTTCGAGATCAGGGTGGCAGCATGGCTGGGGTCTGTTGGGCACCCTCCTCCGGGCTGTAGGAGCTGACCTCTCCTTGTGTCCTCACATAGCAGAGAGCAGCCAGCCATCTTGTGACTCTTACAAGGACACTAATGCCTTTCCTGAGGGCTCTGTCCTCTTGACCTCCTCTACTCCTAAATACCTCCCCAAAACCATACCTCCTAATACCATCATCTTGGATGGATGATCAGCATATGAATTGTGTAGAAACACACATTCAGTCAGAGTTCTCCAGTGTGGAACACTGAAAGGAAAGTAGAACAAATAAAATTCTTAACTTTTTCTATGTAATTTCTTTTTGGCACTTCAGTGAGAAACTTCAATAGACATTTAATTTGTTCTTCAGGACTTTTTAGATGCCAGAATAATGGTTCTATTAACTATGAAGCTGTACAGATTTCTTTGTTCTAAATTTTTATTAATGCAATTGTCTGTTTCCTTGTCTGTTTCCTCTGTAAGGCCCTGATCTCTCCCTAATTTTTTTAGCCTGGACACTTCACTGTGACTTACATGTGACATATATTAAGACAAAGCTGTCTTCTGGGGCCTGTGGCTTTCATGATCAAACTGTGCCCTACGTGGAGAGGAGCCCCATGTTCTGCTGCTGTCATCTTAAAATTCTTAATTTTTTAATAAGGGGGCCCAGATTTTTATTTAGCACAGAGCTCTGCAAATAATGTAGCCGGCACTTCACTCGGTAACTACCAAGGAGTAACTGAGGATAACCCTTTCTCCAAACAAGCAAGCTAGATATGGATTTTTTTTTTTTCATCTCTTTTAGTTCTAAAATGATCCTTCCATTTTTCTAAGTAGCTCTTTCTTCACATCCTAGAAGAATTGTTAACCAGTTATCAATCTGCTGGGAATAAAAGGAGAATTGAAAGGAATTAAGGAGAGGGACGCCTGGGTGGCTCAGTTGGTTAAGCAGCTGCCTTCGGCTCAGGTCATGATCCCAGCGTCCTGGGATCGAGTCCCACATCGGGATCCTTGCTCCGCAGGGAGCCTGCTTCTCCCTCTGACTCTGCCTTCCACTCTCTCTGCCTGTGCTCGCTCTCGCTCGCTCTCTCTCTGACAAATAAATAAATAAAATCTTAAAAAAAAAAAGAAAGAAAGAAAGGAATTAAGGAGAGAAAGCTGGACAATGATCTGGACAAAATGATAACTGATTAATTTGTGTGTGGATATATTACAATAATCTTTAAAAAGTTGCCCAAGCCAGAAAAGAAAAAAAAAAGTCAGGGCAGAGATGTTATATACGAAGATAATATACCACTGATTAAAGTTACCAAAATGTTCTAGGTGAAAAGATATACAGCCTGCCTAAGAAAACTGCTTCGAATAGGGGCAAGGCAACATTCATTCCCTGATTATGCTTTAACAGAAGATTTTTAATCTTGTTTGCCAAGTATTGGTGGGGATCTGTCTGGGAGGTGGGATGTGTGGGTTAGAACAAAAATTGGAAAGAAATGGACAGATACACATCTTCCAGAGTAAGGGACAATGGAATGGGTGGTGCTAGTTGTAGAGGCAATTGAGTTTATTGACAAAGTATTGACATTCCATGTCAACTGGAATGTAAGCTTTGGTGATGGAGTTCCCCCAAGAAGGAATAAGTTGTCTTCTGGGCTGTGCTCCTGAATCATTTACTTCTTCATCTTTGCCACAGCTCTCATGGCTTTGTACTCCAATTACTGTATAATTATTTGTTGTCAGTCTGTCAACACCAAAAAATATGAGCTCCTCCAGGGCAGATTTTAATTTTTATTCTTATATTCTAAAAGACAGCCTGGCATGAAGTAGATAGTGAACATTTGCTAAATACACACACACACACACACACACACACACACATGTGCATGCACACATGCACCAAATTAGTCTTGAAAATCAAACAGGGTAGATTCAAGTACACTGAAAATCCTAAACTACTTTAGAGACACACTGTAATGATTGTGGTGGTGAGGACGAGCAGGATCATGATGGGAGAGATGATGAGGATGAGGACCATGACAAAGTCAATGACAGCATGCACCCTCCAGAACAAAAGAGTGCGCCCCTTAATTTCTGGATAATGAATGCCATGCTAGGAGTCTGTGACTTGTTTGGCAATTGTACGCAGAAAAATTATGACTATATGACTATGTGCATGTGTTTGTTAGTTTTTCTTCTGATGATGACAACCTCATCTTTCATCAGTATTCCCAATGGTTTGGATTTTTTAAAAAGTTCAGAATTCCGCTTTGTGGGAGAAAGCATGCACTACCTGCATGCTAGTGTAGTGACTGATCTCTGAGTTTGGATGAGATTTGAATCAAGAAGTGACCCTGTGCCCTTCAGTATCTTATTTAGCATGTAAGTAAAACCACCCCTACACTACACGTTGCCAAAAAAAAAAAAAAAAAAAAAAAAAATCATTAGGTTAAATGATCTGAGGTATCCTTACAGGAAAGATTCTAGTATGAACACAGAATGGTATTATATTAAATGATATTAGAAAAATTGGAATCGGAGCATAAAGCATAAAACACATTAAATGTATTAATGGAGAAGCAGAATGAGGTCAAGTATATCTTGTCCAAAGTGCTTTGCATGTAAAAATATTCCATTAAGAAAAAAGAATATTTAGATGATGTATTGATGTAACTAAAGACTACGAAATAATTTCCCAGGAAAACACCAACTGCCTAAAGGATAACATTACAAAAAACACTCTCTGATCTAAACTGGAACCTTCCTTCAGTTTTGAGTGCTGTCTGCCAAAGTGGACACCAGGAACAGGAGCTAAACAACATGGTAACTTCTAAATGTCTAATTTCCTCCCTAACATTTCCTGTAGAAAATTTTACATCCTAGTTCAGTATTTAAAAATAGTTCTACTTTTGGGGCACCTGAGTGGCTCAGCGGGTTAAAGCCTCTGCCTTCGGCTCAGGTCATGATTCCAGGGCCCTGGGATCGAACCCCACATCGGGCTCTCTGCTCAGCAGGATCCTGCTTGCCCCCCTCTCTTGCTGCCTGCCTCTCTGCCTCCTTGTGATCTTTGTCTGTCAAATAAGGAAATAAAATATTTAAAAAAAATAGTTCTACTTTTTTAGACCCCTACATGTTTCCTATTATGACACAATCCTTTCCACTTTGCTACCGAAGGATAGCTGGTCTTTAGAAGTTTCCTAATGAGGGATGCGTGTGTGGCTCAGTTGGCTAAGCATCTGACCTCAGCTCAGGTTATGATCCTGGAATCAAGCCCCATGTCAGGATCCCTGTTCAGCAGGGAGGCTCCTCTTCTCTCTTCCCCTTAACCCTGCTCATGTTTTCCCTCACTTGCTCACTCACTCTCTCTCAAATAAATAAACAAAATCTTAAACAACAACAACAACAAAGAAGGTTACTAATGAATTACAATTGCCCTCAGCTCAAAATAATCCACATGCCAAAGTGGCACATTTTAGGGTGACATAGTCTGTTCCCTTTCAATATCTTTCATTATCCTGGTTCTTTTAGTGGTAATGATTCACACTTTTCACTCATATGACAAACATGCATTAAATGCCTATCTTTGTGCTTGGTTTTGAAATAAAAGATGACTAAGATACAAATCCTATTCTCTGGGGACCTCTGTCCAGTGAAAGGGATGACCATGAAAAACAGGAGGTACACTCAAGTGAGGCAGTCACCGCCAGAAGTATGTATTAAGTATTGTAGTAGTAGTATTGGTGGTGTAGTAATGTACTCAATACATTACTAGTATTTTGTAGTGTGGCAGACATCCAAATATGGCAAAAGCAGTATTTCTGGTCCTATTTGACGTTCCAGAACCTTGTCATTCCTATAGGGTTAGAACCATCTCCCTCCCTCATACAAATTTTATCTAAATTAAGTCTGTTATTTATGAATAATTTATTTAAGAATCATACTTTTTTAAAGGGGGGTCTTTAATTATAATATAATGGATTTTTTATAACATATTTGTTTCATTATATATCAATTCTTGACATTTGAGAATACATCTAGCTCTTCTCTTTTTTTACTTCCACTTCCATTTGTTATTTCTAGATGGATAGTGCAGCATTGGGATATGTTCCCTTTATCAAGAAAGATATTATTATATATGAGCAGAGAAAAAGCTTGTCAATCTGTGTTATAACTATTCAAGAACAAGATTTTGAAGTGATCTGCAACCTATTGTCTGCTTTAGGTTGATCATTAAAGAAAATGCCAATTATTTCTTTAAAAGAATCAACAATCCAAGAAACCAGTTATATTTTGGTACAACCCTTTTGGAAAAAAAATAATATATAGATCCTTTTATACAATAACCCCACTCTGATACATAATTTACCAGAATCAGAGATATGTATATGAAGATTTCTTTGTAGCATTATCTATAATGACATTCTTTAGAAGTAACTTGAATAAACATTAGGAATTAATTCAGTAAATCACAAGCATTTAAGATCATAATATGTGGCCATAAAATCAGTATGAAGAGTTTATAGAAACATGTAAATATCTATGTAACAATAGCTAATATTAAGTGACCATTTATTCTGTGTCCTATTTTAAGTATTTTATAAACATGATTCCATTAGATCCTCAAACATCCTCATGAGGTAGGTAATATTCTCTACATTACACAGATGAGGCACAAAGATATAAATATCATATCCAGGATCAAAGAGCTAGGCAGTGACTGGGCAAGGATTTGAAGCCAGAGAATGTGGTTCATAAATATTATGCCATATACTTTTTGGTTTCAGTTGCACACACACACACAGATAAGGACTAGAAGATAATAAAAATATTTGTAAATGATTGTCTTTGGGTAGTGAGACTATTAAGGTTTTTTACTGTTTTTCTAGATTGCCTATAATATATTAAATGATTTTAAACAGAAAAAAATAAAGTGAAATTCAAAGAATTTGATGGTTAAGAGTAAAAAATAAGCACAGTGTCACTCAAAAAACAAACAAACAAACAAAAAAACCCAAAAACCCTGACATTGACTGCATAAGATATAAATTCTTAAATCCCATTTTGAGACTTATTACCTAAGCTACATCTGTTATTGCAGGTAAAACTTCCATTATTTGTAAGACCATGCAGAAATACTATTGCTAAATTTGTGTGTTCTATTCCTGTTATGAATTTTCAGACCAAGTAACATATGGTGCATCTGTTACGAAGTTTAACCTGAATTAGTTACTCTGTGCTTCTACCCCACCCCCTCCAACCCAAGAAATACCACAAATGTCTTTCTACCATTCAAATTTAAGACTAGATTCATATATTTTAATGCTAGGCAAAGCAAGGAGTCTGTGGTGAGCCAAATCCATGTTATTTTTCAAAAGTGTATTACGTAGAAATCTTATTATTTAGGACAGTCCTCTCTCAAACTACTAGTAGAATATCTGATGTCTTTCTATAACAAGAAAGTTGAAATTGTTTCTAATCATTGTTATTGAAAAGTTGAAGATGTTCACAGGGTGCCTGGGTAGCTTTGTCGATTAAGTGTCTGACTAATGATTTTGGCTTAGGTCATGATCTGAGGGTTGGGAGATGGAGCTCCTCACTGGGCTCTAAGCTGGGTATGGAGACTGCTTCAGATTTTCTCTCTCTCTCTCTCTCACCTTCTGTCCCTCCCTAATCCCCAGCATGTGTGTGTGTGTGCTCTCTCTAAAAAAAAGGAAGTTGAAGATATCTTCTATCACCATGGATTTTATTTTAATTTAAATCAACAGCTATTTTGCTAATGGTCTAATTTAGGGAGACTACATGTGTATTAGTTGGATAGACTGGATTATTTTATGGTAAGAAATTAATTTCAAAATCCTATAGATTTAGATTTCCACTTCTTGCCAAGATAGAGTCACAAAGACAAAACTTACAATCCCCTACCTCACCAGAAGCTATCAAAACAACTAGATAGATGACAAGAAACAATGGTTTTCAAGTCACTGGACATCAGGCATGTAAAGACAATAATCCCTGAGAGATGGGAAACATATGAGATGAGTCCCATTCTTGCTTCTAGCTTACTGCCTTGAGAGACTCTCCAGGCCATGGTTCAGAGAGGGGGAAGGTGGGCAGAGCCCAGTGGATACCCTGAATTGAGATGGAGCTGAGAGTATGAGAACTCCAAGGTTTGTGGAACAGAACACTAGAGAGGATACAGCTGCATGACAAGGAATGCTGCTGATCTCCTAAAGGCCCCCTTCTAGAATTCAGTGCCGGACTGATCAACACATGTGTATAAAGAAGCTCCTCTACATTAAGGAAAGAATCAAAGGACAGCACTGGTGCTCACAGAAAGACTAGATTAGTGCCTGTTACAATCAACCAGACTGGAAAACCTCTTCTTCAGGAGGCATTGGGTAGAGGACACAGAGAGTCTTGCCTCAGTAGGGGGAGGTTATTCTAGATTAACACTGCTCCAGTTTTACCTAACAAAACGTTCATGCAAGGATCAGAGTTTTCAGGGAAGTATTCCATTTCCATGCTGGAGAGTGTTGTGAAGCTTCAAAAATAGCAAATGAGAGGGGCTCATTTTTGGAATTGAACTACCTTCTGGAGTGTGATAGTATAATATCGGTAACTGTCACTATATAACTGTCTGTTTCTAAAAGAGTCCCTGTCTGTCATTTGTTGAAAAATACCTAGCCTTCATTACGGTTCCTCTACTCATTATCCCTCTCACAGTTTTGTGAATTTTGACGGGAATCTAATGAGAAAATATTCTTATTTTTATTTATTTATTTTTAAAAGATTTTATTTATTTATTTGATGGAGAGAGACACAGCAAGACAGGGAACACAAGCAGGGGGAGTGGGAGAGGGAGAGGGAGAAGCAGGCTTCCCACCCCCCAAACAGGGAGCCTGATGTGGAGCTTGATCCCAGGACCCTGGGATCATAACTAGAGTCAAAGCAGACACTTAAGGACTGAGCCACCCAGGCACCCCAAGGAAATATTTTTAAATAAAAAATGTCCCTTGGTGTAAGTTCCCTTCAGTCTGAGTGCTTCAATAAGCAACTCTGAATGCCCTGAACATGTGATGAATTAAGTTGCTTTTTAATTGAAACACACTCAAATATATGTGAAGATAGATAATTATTCACGAAAACCACTTACTAAGGTTAGATATCACTTGTAGGTGTGTAGGCTTAGAACTGCAAGTTAAAGCTCTGTTGTTCTTGAAGACTTAAAAACAGCTTTGTACCTTTAGAGGTAACTACTGGAGAAAGAAGTATTTCCATATTACTTCCTTAAAAAGATCTTAGACTCAACATATTACATATTTATTAGGTAATTACATAATCTGCATGCTTCTCTCCCTATTCTGTTCCTATAACAGAAATTCTGTCTTGAAAACAGTGAAAATATGAAATATTTTAGTTCTGTCTTTTTGTGGTTGCTTGGTATTATCAACGCTGTTAACTCTTGCTTGCTATTTACCTAAAATATGACCCTAAGGAGTACAAATTGTTATTTATTGCCAACTACAGGTTCTGGTGTGATGGCCCCGGTCTACCTCCGCTCACTTTCCCGTTCTCTGCCATGCTACACAATCATTTTTCCCACCGGTGCCCTATTTTTGACACACTGGCCTTGCTTTTCTTTAAGCAAATCACATTTCTTCCGGTTCCAAAGACTTTGCAACTGCCCTTCTCTTAGAATGCTTTTCTCCTAGGCCTGCATGGCTTGCTACCTCCCTTAATTGTTCGATACTCCCTTTGGTTTATTGACTTTCACCAAGGTTCTTAAAAGATACTGACAATGAAATCTCCTCCATCTTCTTACTTCTCCCCCTTTTAAAGTCACTTTAAGCCTCTCTACTCCATTTTCCCTCTCCAATCTGGTTAAATTTCCCAGGCTTTCATAAAAAGCTAGGAAGAGATAATCATCAAAAGCTTTGTTTCTCTTAGAATTGAGCTAGCTTGAGTCAATTTCTATGCCTGTAATCAAAAGAAACTGAATATAGCGAGTTCAGTTCTTTCAGGAGCTTTCTCTGTTTTTCAATTGACACCTCTCTATTTTTTTAAGGCAATGTCACTTTTTTCTGTTTACAAATATACTGAATATCTGCCAGAATTATTATTTTGTTATTGCTCTTTGTGAATTTCCATGTCTATTTTGCTTGCTTGTTTTTTGAGATAAAATTTGTTATTTTGCTAATGTTGCCAAAAAGTGTAAGTAAAATAGCAATTGTAGTAATAAATGTTTTTTGAAAAAAATACATAATTTATTATGTATTTTTACATAATTTTTACATAATTACAACTCAAATTATTACAGACAGGGAATCCCTTGCTTTAATAGAAGTTTAATAATTTTACTTAAGTACTAAAGAAACTCAAAGGAAAGGAACTAACATTTACTAGGAGCCTGCTATCTGTAAACCACTGTGTGGCTGCCAGTAATAACACTTATTTAAAAAGTGAAATCTATTATTTCATGAAGTTTTGGTGTAAGGGAACTCAATATTGTGATAAGAAATTCCATCCTGAAGTAAGTGCATTTTGGAGAATTAAAAATGAAGGAAATGTAAAAATGTAAATGTATATCATGTAACTCAGAAAAAATGATATGTTGCTTCTTGCTTTTTTAAGAATTGGATTTAATTTAATTTTTTTTCTAGTGATCCAAAATTCATTGTTTATGCACCACACCCAGTACTCCATGCAATATGTGCCCTCCTTAATATACACCACCAGGCTCACCAACCCCCTTAAACCCTCAGTTTGTCTCTCAGAGTCCACAGTCTCTCAGCACCTTGAACTTAGTAAAGAGAAATCTCTGGCTTTGTGTGCACAGTGAAAGCCAAAAGATTCAGCTGATCATATTTATAACTACACTGTCCACCACCCTGTTGCCTAGTGAACCAGAAGTTTCCCTGAATCTTCCACTTTTCACACAGCTGCTTTAGTGCTATATGGAAATGGTCTCAAACAGGATATTATTGATATGTGGGAGAAGGCAGGAATGTGAACAGAAAAAGAGGTCTTGTAAACCTGAAGGAAGAAAAGACTCTTCTCTAAATACAAGCTAGACTCTAAGAACTAATCTGGGAAGATATTATAAAGAAAATCCCTGAGAGAGAGAAGAAAGAGAAAGTGACTGATGACATAGGTCATATGAAAGGACCTAACAGATTCATTCCTAATGAAGGGCTGCACATACTTCACTGATCTCACTAGATCTTGTTCTAAATCTTCTGCGGTTCGATTTGTTTGTTAGATTCCCTCCACTGATTATCTTGCACAGTTCCTATTAGTAAAAAGACAAATACAAAGTCTGGTGTGTGGTATAAACTTTCTAATATTCCATAGCTATTTATCTCTCACGGTTTGAATTCCACTCGATACTGCTAAGACTTCTTGTTTTATGAAACTTTACTGGATCTTGAGGAAAACAAAACCAAGACAGGACTACCCATTAAATTTAGACAAAATAAAAGACACTAGCCTACTGATCACCTATTTAGCCCCAAACTTCAGACTCTCAGGAGTAGAGGCAACCTGTTTTGTTTTCCCATACTTGTGTTTTCCTTTTGAATACCCCTATTAGTGACCTGCTTATGGTGACAGAAACAAAAGCAGCGCATGAAATCTGACAAGTATGAATGTACTTGATGGGATCCATTTTGCAGTCACTAGTGCAGATAATGTTTCTGAGCATGTAATACTATCAGGCATTACTCTCAAAAATCTGAAAAATGTATCTTTTATATTATTATTGGTTCCACCTTAAAAAGATTAGAAAAAATTTACACAATTTACTACCTATCAGAGATATCTTTCTATGTAAAGTGGGCAAATTCTATTTAAACTCAATAATTTATAATCCTAAATGTTAAAGTTACACATTGAACAGTTCAGATTAAATTTTGCTAGGATCCAACTTTTAAAAAATAAGGTAAGAAAAGAAATAAAATTGCATAGCTATTGGAAAAAAAAAAAGATTTTTTTTTCCCCTGGAGCTTGAAGAATCATCCGGTGGGTATTTTTCATTTTACTTCAAGCTAGGATACATTAAAATTCAGGGAATTTAAAATTCTCAGAAATGGGACAGCCACCTAAGTCACCAGGACAGCTGCCAATCTTAAGACTCCCGTGTGAGGTTTCCTCCTGATTGATCTAATGTGATCCCCTCCACATCCCTGGCCTAGCCACTTCTGGCCTAGAGACCTCTACTGGGAGCCGGCCGAAACCAGTACCCGATTGAATTAAAACGCAACTGGGGACTGTTTCCTAAGGAAGTTGGTTGCGAGGACCACATGTGTTGGAATGTCGCATAGACCATGATGGATTTCAGTCTTTGCTGTTTCTTGTCAGTGTCTTCTACAGACTACTTAAAGCTATGAAATTGGGTAATTTCCCCTTGCCAAACTTTTCTAGTATTTCTATGGGTTTTTCTAGTATTTCCATGGGTTAATATGGCAAAACAGTATGCAGTTTTCAGGACAGACAATGGCATGGCATGGCACAGTTTCCTAGTCCATTCACCAGGCACCCATCTGTAGCCTAGGATGCGATGGGGAAGTGGAGGGATGCTGGCACCCCTCCAGGGCCTTTTATGGAAGAGATGCCTTCCCAGGGAAGGCATTTTTGTTGAGGGTCGTCTTCGGTCGCTTTTGACACACCTAAAACCTCTGACATACCCTGTTGGGACGCCACCCAGGAGTCAGGGGATTTGGTGATGGACCTTCATTACTTTTCTGGAAGCATGGCCTCAGTAGGCTTTTTCAGTTCCCAAGGACTCTACCTTGGGGTGCCTTTTAACCCACTGGAAATAATTTGGATTGCAAAATTTAGGAAAGGACCGAACTCCTGTAACACTGCATGGCCTCAGTGGGATCTATCAGTTAGATCTCCTCTGCAGGAAACAGGGCAATTGAACCTAGGGTGCCTGCATTGCTCATACCTAGGCCTTCATTGCTCTGCACCAGGACCCCAAATAAGGAGTTTTTGCGGTATGTGTTTGCCCAAACATACTGGATGATAATTACGATAGTAGGACTTCAGATAAGCCCAGGTTGCTGGGCCATCCCTAGCAAAGGGGACTCTGGTTTTATTTCTCTCTGTTTCTCCTAATAGATGTGGGGGCTTCTCCCTCACTCACTTCCCATGTTAATGGCTATAACTGGAGCCAACTGGGGTTGGTCTAACTCGAGACAGAGACCATAAGGAATATTCCCAAGCAGCTGCCGAAACTCTCTTTGTTTCGGGGAAGTTTCCCTGTGTTCTCTGGCCCGACTTGGACTGCTTAACCCCTACCCCTTGCTGATGGGAAAGCATGGCATCTGCTCCTCTGTTGGGGCTTATGAGCTCTAAAACCGGGAATCCTTTCTCTGCCTCCTGGCAGCACTTTGTTTCCTCTGTTTCTCCCTTATTGTGTTTATGCACCAATGTGCGTGCAGCCTGCATGACTAGCCTCTAGATCATGCACCATGGCTCCTTTCTTCACAGTCAAGGAGCAAGAAGAGCACCCCCTGGACCTAACACCTCCCCACTCCAGATCTTCCCACCCGTGTCTCAGGTAAACATTCAAAGTGGAGTGGTCCCAGGTGGAACATAAATCAGTATTGGAACGAAGATAAGTTTGTTGGTTTAATTAAGATAAGACCTGTCTTTTAAGTTAACAGTAGTAAATGTGAAACTTTGAAGTTTACTGAAGGCCAAATAAGCTTGTGTTATTTACTAAAATTTGTTAGCAAAGAAATGACTAAACTCATGGTTAATTGTCTCTCAAAGTTCTAATGGGTAATTGCTGAAGTAGCTTTCAAAGTCTTTGGTAACCTGAAGGTTTAAAGTTTTGGTTGGATGACAAATGGAATTAAATTGTGGATATCTAAGTCTTAACCAAACAGGGTAAAATGCTAAGTCGTTAATTACTGGATGTAGGTTTGTGCTTTTGACTTCTAACTGCAAAGAAACTAAGAGTATTTAAATCTGTTGGTAAACATGTTTTATGCTTAACTGATTCATAAATTGCCACCTGAAGAATTCTGTTGTAACAGTTCACAATTGGTTAATAACTAAAGGTGTTTCTAAGAATACAAAGTTCTGCTTAGTGTAACTAAGACTGATGGAAATAAGGGGAACTCTGTATGTAGGAAAGTAGGAGATATGTAAGAAAGATTTAAGGAATGGGAATACATTTTCTTGAGGGTAAGGGAAGGTAATTTTGTCCTAAATGAGATGGTTGTTTAGAAGGAAATGACTTGGGACAAAACCTGAATGCAAAGGAAGTTGTAGAAGGTTTGTCAAGGGAAAACTTCAGAAAAGGAATTTTAGCTATGGTCAAGATGGACTAAATGAATGGGTTTTTAAGGTATATTGGTATTAGACTGAAATTGTCTCTGTTCAAAAGGACAAGGTTTTTCTTAGATTAATTGATCTACTGTTAAGAAAATGTAAATGGCTTTCTCTTTGCCAGTCCAGAAAACCCAGTTTCTATGTTCTGTTTTATCAGGTGTTTAACATCCCTAATTATATTTAGGCATGTGTTTTAAAACTTTATAAGATTTTAGCAAATGTTGACAAGATTTAAGTTGTAAATCTCTTTAACTCAGGCTTTTCCTTGGTGTGCGAAGTTGCTCATGAAGTACTACTGAACCAATGATAAATCTTGGGTTACATTTGGGAAAATGCTGTAACTATTCTAGAGATTCTACGCATTTCCTAAAGTTTTAATGTTTTGAGAGATCATCGCTTGATATTGTAATTATGGAAATGTTATGTGTCACAGAAGTAACCTAATTTCCTTGCAGCTAAATTATAAACTCCCGTGTCTCTTCAGCTCTAACCATATCCATTCTGAGTTTCGTCATTTATAATTGTTTTAATTCTCTCGTAAAATGAGTTTTATCTTTAAGGAGATTCTTATAAAGAACTTTCAGGACAAATACAGATATTTGATATACTTGAAAATCCTAAAATTGAAATGGGTGAGAATTTCCAAAACTAACTAAAGGTGCATTCACCAGAATTAGTAACATGGGAGTAAATGAACTAAAAGATTATAATGTTGTGTCTCTTAATGTTTTGTCTTACTTTAAACATTGCTGGTTCTCTCTAATGTTTGCTCTTCCAGACTAGGGATACTCGCTCCTAGTTATCTGTAACTTACAGAGATGTAAAAGTATTGATTTGTAAACAAATCAAAGCATTCAACTTTTCTATCTGAACCCTCTGAAACCAGAAGGTCTCAGTTAAGTATCCTTTCTTCCATGGCAATCAGTCATTTGCCTAAGTTCAATAAGAATCTGTTCTCCTTGTAACAGGACACCATTGGAAACTTGTTATTTTACCAAGGCTTTTCAAATATGTTATATTTGAAAAGACTCAGATATGACCAGACAGCTTGAAGGAACTAAGGTTGACTTTATGAAACCTGGAGCCATAAAGCCCCTTGGGACTGTTGGCCTGATACCTTGCTTACAGAGTTCCCAGCAGCCTCACCAGGTGAGTAAAGAATGTCACTCCTTGGTAGGTGCAGTCTCAGGAAGAGGAATTCGCCCAGATCGACAGGTATTGCAGGCATGCCTGATGGCAATTACATGGCTTGGCTTCTGGCCGGGAGAGGCTACTAAAAGTTCAACCTAGAGATTCCTTATAAAAAGTTCCAGCAAAGCAGATTCTAAAAGATCTATTGATCACACTCACTGTTCTTGCTGAGCTTAAGTAAATAATTAGGCCAAGTTTGTTAAAACTGGACTTGTTTCTCAAGTGAATTAGTCCTGATTTGGCTATCTCTGTAAATGAGGGTTATTTTAGAGAGAAAAATTATGTTTTAGTAACACACCTTTATGGATATTAAATTCTAGATTTTCTTGCCTTTAAATGTTTGTTTACCTAAGCTAAACAATTTGAGATAAACTTCAGAGAAGTTGCACAATAGCTTCTTTAGTCGATCTTATTATTTTGTGGGGATATTAGCAGAACCCCATGGCACATGATTAAACAACTGGAAAAATAGGATTGATTCCCCAACAATTGTATAACTTAACTAACACCTTGTGTGTGGCTGGAATAATGAAATTGCCTAAAAGCCAGCCTATCGCACTCCATAAGATTAACTATGGACTTGTGGAGATAATGGATGACCCCACTTTCATTATGAGTGGATTGGATGATGCATGGGGAACTCCCCTTATCTCTTGACAAGTTTTCTCACTTGCCAGTGATCCTCTGTATTCAGGATATTGTTAAGGCTGGACCACTCAAAGGGCTTCTTATTGGTTTCATCCCTTAGTCATATTTATCCTAGAGGCCACCTCTGTTGAGGTGCAATTGCAAACAGATGCTTTAGCTAAGCATAGAACAGCCCTCATAAAAGAGCCTCAAAGCTCACTATGGGACAGTCCCTGACTGTAATGACTTCACATCAGGTCCAGATTTGTCTTAGAAGCCAAAGGCCACCAATGGATGATGGAGGCCGACTTATTAAATATTGGGCCATACTTACAGATACGCCAGAAGTAATACTTAAAACTTGTCAAACTTTAAACCTAGTTACCCATATGCCTGAACCTGACCACTGTACTTCTTTCTCTGTAGAGCAAAAATGTTCAGAGGTTATTGATCTTGCTTACTCTATCTGGCCAGATTTAAGATGCCCCTGTTAAAAATACAAATGATAGTTGGTTTACTAATGACAGTAGTTTTCATAGAAAGAATAAGAAAAGCTAGGTATGCCATAGTGCTCACTAGCACTTTGCAATTGCCAAAGCCTAAAAGTAAACATTAACACTGACTCCAAATATGCCTTCCTGGTACTACATGCCCATGGAGCTATTTGGAAGGAAAGGGGATTGCTGTCAAGCCATAACTCCCCAATCAAATATGGGCCTAAGTTACAAAACTCTCTTTATCGCTATACTAAGGATGGTGTATATCAAATCTGGGATACATATTCGTGGTTCATACCCACACTGATTGGAAGGTTCAGTCAAAAGGCAGTTTTATGCTGGGAACAAAAGAGTCATACGAGTGATACTTGGGCAAATAACACACGATATCTAGGATGGCTATCACTAGAAATGTGTTCCCAAGTAATAGTACTGCAGGCTACTGACTGGTTTGCTACTGACTGGGCAAGGCAACCTGGTATCAGATGGCCAGCTCCAAACGGAACCCACTGGATATGTGGAACCAACCTGTGGCCCTGGCTTCCTCCAGGATGGATAGGTTGCTATACTTCAGGATTTGCCTGGATTCATGGGCTCATTACTAAAACCATCACCACTCCAGCTCATCTCCCCACTTTAAAACAAAGATGGACACGATCTGTTTTTAAATGGTATGATCACTTAGCATCCATTTTTGTTCCATCTGTGGGACTAGAGGATGTCATGTGGCATGTAGAAGCCCTTAATAAATATACTACAAAGGTACTCAATGATTCACTAAATAGCATCTCCCTACTCAATACCAAAGTCTCACAGATATGCAAGGCAGTCAGAAAATAAGATGGCCTTAAATGTCCTGACAGCAGCCCAGGGTGGCACATGCACAATTATCAAACAGAATGTTGTGTGTACATCCCAGACTATCACAAAAATGTCACGGGATTAATAAAGGACATGAATGCCCAGATTAAGGCTCTACAAGATCCTTCTCTCTCTCTCAGTGATTGGTTAAGTTCCTGGCTTGGAGGAGGGCTATGGCCAAATCTCCTTTTTGGGCTTCTCATTCTTATCTCCTTATTAACCTTAATATGTTGCTTTGTTCAATGTTTCTCTACTTGGTGCCAAGACTCCATTGCTTCAATGACTTCACTACGACAGATGATCCTTGTCACGCGCAAGGACGCCTCTTCACTGTCAGCGCTGGATTCAGCTGCCTCCACCTTTCGTAACTCCCTTATATGTTCCTACCCTGATCAATATTGACCCGAGCAGGTAGGGACAGCTCTACGCCCCTATTCAGCAGGAAGAAGTTACAGAAGATGAGACCTTCCACCTTCAACCACCTTAAAGATTTAAGGGTCAAAATTGTTCAGGGGGGAATGATGAGGGAGCAGGAGGCTGGCTGACGACAGAGCAAAAGCTGGCGCATTGCACCCCCTCTCCACCTGCTCCCCTCCATAATATGTGTAGCATTCCTCAGGCACCCCTGACTGCCATAAAACGATAAATAGTTAACTTGCAGAGATCACAATCCTGCAGAACAGGAATCTCCCTTGCTCTATAGATGTCCTAGAGATCTACAAACAGGGAGGTTACCTTATCAATAGCACAAATTTCCAGAGGCAAATAACTCTCAGTTCCTAAAGCCCTAATGTCTCCCTCCCCACCATAAACTGGAGGAGGCTGAGGTAGAAGGGAATGTAAATGATAGCAGGATCATAATACCCCACCAAGAATCTCCCAACTATCTTGATGTTAATGCCTGACCTAAAGACAACATTGATCAAGCCATAAGGGCAAGGCCTTCCCCTGGCACCTCGTAGGTCCTCCCTAACATGTGAGAACTCTGTTGAAACCTCCCATCCCTTCACCACCTCCCCCCAACTGTGGGGTATATAACATGCCTACCCTCACAACCCAGGGCAGCAGCTCTTCCTGCCCACGGGTCCTGTCCCCGTGCTTTAATAAACCACCATTTTGCACCAAAGACGTCTCAAGAATTCTTTCTTGGTCATTGGCTCCAGACCAGCCCACCGAACCTCACCTAGGTTCTAGAACTTCATCAATAAGGTATGAGAGAATTGTTCCCATAACAAAGAAACCATATGCCTATGGCTATGTCCATTGAGGATGACTTAGTTTTATTCTAGCTTCAGTAAGCCTCTGGGTAAGGGAGGTGGGGAGGTAAAGAAGGAGGTGGATATTTCTAATAAAACATAGTAGATTGGATGCATGCATTTATATTTGCTCCCTCCTGGAGCCCCATTAAATGACATAGGTCTTTTAAAAAGGTATATATGCTATAAAAATTGGAACAGACTCAATAATGAATAAAATGTTAACAAATGGGGAAAAGGAAAGCAGGTGGCAGAATGGTAATTAACTAAGCATGGGGAGGATAAAACCTGTGTGCCTGAACAGAAGGATGCCAATAAAGATTTAAATTGCGGAAGCCTTAGAAAGATTCAGGATTGCAGGCAAGTTAGTACCTCAGAAGGTAGGAATGGGTTGCACTAAAAAGATGAGGTCTGGTTGAAACCTTTATAAAGAACAGTGAGACCTTTAGGTAGGATGAGGTTTCTTTCTGATGAAATTATGAGAGGACTGTAACTTGCAAGACACTAGGTACAACGGAGGTCTGGAATGAGGACTCTCATTCTAAAACAGAAAGTTTTAGAGAAAGCTCAGTATGGAAGAGATTCCCAATATTGCTCCTTTGCTCTGCTTGTGGTAACAGATACATTCCCAGTAGGCAGGAAACTAGATTGAGTTTTCTCTAAACCAGTGGTTCTTAAACTGTAGCCTGAGGATCAGCAAAACCAGATATCACCTGGAAACTTTACAAATGCAAATTCTCAAGCTCCAGCTACAGAGTTAAAAAAACAAAACAAAAGAAAACAACAACTGAGGGCGGGGCCTCACAATTTGTGTTTTAACAAGCCTTCCTGAGGCTTCCTGAGGCACTCAGTTTGAATCTCAAGCTCAGATTTGGGAACCTCTGCTCTGGAGTTTGCTGGTGCCAACCGGGATCAATCCACCAGGAGCCTGTCAGTTAGCTACACCCAAGCATGCACAGCACACAGAGCTTTCAACATGCTTTTTAAGTACCTGACATAGGAGGTCACAAGATACCTGAGGAGGGCCATGGAGAGGGAATGCAGAAAATTAAACAGAGAAACAACAACAACAAATCACCCCACAGATGTGTATATTAAAAAGAGCAGAAGAAACTATAAATTATTTCTTTCGAAAATGAAGAATAAAGAAGACTGAATTCATAAAACCAGATGGGATGATAAAGAAAAAGGAACAAGAGGAAAATAAGCTCTTTGAAGTTCTTGAACCTAAGTGAGATTCTATGGGCTGAGGTCCTGAGGTCCTGAGCCGATGACCAAGAAAGAATTCTTGAGACATCTTTGGTGCAAAATGGTGGTTTATTAAAGCACGGGGACAGGACCCGTGGGCAGAAAGAGCTGCTGCCCCGGGTTATGAGGGATGGCAGGTTATGTACCTTGCGGTTGGGGAAAAGTGGGGGGAAGGGAAGTTTCAATGGAGCTTTCATATGCTAAAGAGGGCCTACAAAATGCCGGGATACCAGAGGCTTTGCAGCTTGATCAGTGTTGTCTTTTGGCCAGCCATTAACATTTCTGCATCAAGCACCTTTGTTAGTGAGATTTGGGTTTAGAAGAAATTGAACTTTATTTAGGGCTGAGGAACTGAGTTATTTGCCTCTGGAAATTTGTGCTATTGGTAAAGTAACTTCTTTGTTTGTAGATCTCTAGGACTTTTTTAAACCCAGGGAGACTTGGTCTTGCAGGATTGTGATCTCAGCAAGTTCACTATTTGTTTATCGTTTATGGCAGTCAGGGGTTCCTGTGGAATGTCACACACATTACCAAGGGGAGGGGAACGGGTGGAGATGGGGTGCAAGGTGCCAACTTTTGCTTTGTCCTCAGCCAGCCTCCTGTTCCCTCATCAAAATTGCCCCCCCCCCCCCACAAAAAAAAAAATTCTTTGGAGGAGTTACATGTGGAGTTCATCCAGATTGAAATAATCCACTTGTACCCAGCACAATTAAAAAAAAAAAAAAAAAATTGCTGCATCAATTTCTACTTGAAATTTCAAAACAGTAGGGCTTGTTCCCAGAAGTGGAAAAAGTTACATATAAAGCCCAAGAGATCAGAATTGCATTTGGTAACAGCAGTGGCCACATTGGAACCAAGCAGACAATGGGGAAATGCCTCCAAATCTCAGAAAGAACTTCCTAATGCTCTGCCAAACCATTAACGTTAAAGTTTGGAATAAAGATATTTTCAGATATATAAGATCTCAAAAATTTACCTCCTAAGCTCTCTTGCTCAGAATATACTCCACATGAAGAAGACACAAGATTTGGGAAATGGGGCTATCATCACAAGGCATGAAGCACTTTGATCCTGGGGATCAAATATATGGGAAATGCCAAAGGTGACATCAGTAGAGCAAACTCCGAGAGTAATCAGTTGTCTGGTTCAGGAGAATAGGAGTCTCCAGAAGCAACATCTCTAAGAGGAGGAAAAGGGACCCAACCAATTACTTAAAGTATTTTGACATGTGGGAATTAATAGTAAATTTGGAAAGAATTAGCAATATTAACAAAGCAAAGCAAAGCATTTACTAATTTGAGGGAAAGATGAATAGAAAAGAAATGTAATCGTTGCTCAGTTCTGAAAAATATTTATAGTCATTGTAATATGAGCACTGACCTTTCATTACTTTACTAAAAATGACTATATAGCCATAATGACAGGATGTAGATAGGGAAGCATGTATGGCTGAGGTGATGTAACTAGGCTACATTCTCACATTCTATAATAAGAAGTCAATAGATAAAGTATAATTGTTAAATCAATCATGAAACAGCAGAATAATCGTGTACTTATTCAGTGAAGAGGCCTGCACTCCATTTAAATGTAGAACTGAAACTAACCAAATGGGAACATAAGGGTAATATTATGAAAAAAGTTATACAATAACAAAGGTCATATAACAAAGGTCCTGAGCTGGGAGAGAGGGAGCTATAAAAGAAACAAAATATGCTAATTTGAAAGTGTTCCATTACAGGAAAGAAACAAGGGTGGCCTGAAAAAGGGAAACAAATATTTAACAAACTTCAGTTTCTACTGTTTTGCATAATCTTTTTCTCTGATCCACAGAAATTCTAGAAATGCATGTCTCTTTTAGCTTGTTGAACTTCAAATAAAGTTCAGCAAATTTTCAGGCCCACAAATTCTTTTGCTTTTTAAAAAACATAAAGTAAATAAAATGTAATCACTAGTAATAAAATACAGTATAGTCTCATTTTATTTTTTAATATATCACCTATCTATAAACACCCATCCATCCATCCATCCTTAAGTCTGCAAAAGTTTATAAGCACTCTCTAGATCAAGATTTACCAATTTTAATGATGACTGTTCTGAGTGGTGAGACTTGGATTTTTTCTTTTTTTTACTCTTTTCTTTGTGCTTTTTGCATTGACTGAATTTTTGAAGAAATAATGATATCAGTATTAAGACATCTTAAATTTTGAAACTGAAGGGATCTCTTTTAATGAATTTTAGTGCTTAAAAGGTGAATGAGGTCATTCATTTTTATTATGCTTCTGTATTATAATCTCTCATGTTTTTAGCACCCTTATAATTAAACCATTTGTTTCATGTTGCTCCTTTCCTCATTTGCTATTTTTTTCTCCGGGTAAAACATCATTATATTATGCTTTTTATCCTTCTGAGTCATACAACTATGCTTAACTTAAACCATTATTTATAATCCTCTGTATCTTTCACATTTGAAATAGACATAAACAAGACGGTCACATTTTTGTCACGGATTTTTTTTGGTGGGGGAGCTCGAAGAAAAATGCTGTGAAAGATGAAATTGTAGCTTATATCTGAGGTTTTCTGTTTGCTTTGAAACATTCAAAGACGTATCCAAATATCAAGGAAAGGATGCTCTTTGTCTACCTTTACTTGTTGGCATCTAAGATAAGCACTGCCTCCACCAAGAATAACATTGAGAACAACATAACAAAAGTTGTGGCTGGTGATGTAATGAAAGCACTATTCAAACTATGTAACAGTGGGAGGTGGGGTAGGGGGTGGGTGGGGGAGGGTAGGGTGCAGTGAGAACAACACAACAAAAGCTGTAGCTGGTGATATAATCAAGACACTATTCAAACTATATAACAATGGGAGGTGGGGTGGGGGGTGGGGGAGGGTAGGGTGAGGGGAGGGACAGCTGGTCAGAGCAGAAGCTGCCAGAGTTGGAAGGTGTCTATGGCAGCATGTTTTAACCCTGCAATTGCTGGATTGTGGGGAGATGGAAGAGGGTCCACAGTGACACTGGCAACTGGAGATGATGGTGGGCATTCAGGAGGCTTAGAGCAGCAGCTATATATCTGTCAGTGTGCAAATGTTTTAATTTAGTAGTTCAACCAATATTAGTGGTTAGCTACAGGTAGTACCTTAGCCAAGAATGAAGACTAATCTTGATTCAATTCTTATGGTTATACAGTGTTTACACCTAAACTCACTCCTCAAGAACAAAGGCAAAAGTTAAAGCCTGGCTTTAAAGATCTCTAGTACATCACTGCTTGAAATCTCGCCATTATTGATCAATAACTTTGGGTTAAACAGTGCTATCTTTCTTTTTAAATGATAATATAATTTACTAGTAACCTCAACACTATTGTGAGCTATTAACACTGAGGTGGAGTTCTCTCAAATGGTTAAGAACAGGACATCAAGAGAAGGGCAGTTTTGGAAGACACAGGGAACAATATAAGTAATGGGATTTTTTAATGGGTGAGGTGGTAACACAAAAAGAAAAGACAAAAAGAAGTAGAGGAGAATAAAAATCATAAGAAACAAGTTAGGAGAAATGCCAGAGACAACCATTTTCTACTTGTTAATTTTTCCCAGTCTCCATTCTGGAGAGAAAACAAGAAAAAAATTGACTCCTGTATTTCATCTCATTTTAGCAGCAGGCAAATGGCTAACCTTTCAATACATACTCTGTTCCGGAGCCGGACTCCACTTTCTCCTCCATGTTTCATACCATATTTTGTTCTACTGTGGAGCCAAATACATTCATTGCAATAAACATGTAGATTTTGAGAACTAAAAGAGTTCTAGGGGTTTAAAGATAAAACTATGTTTTGGTGATTTGTACCAAAGAAGCAGAGATCCTGATTCCAAAAATCCAGGATTTCTTAACTATTCACATTTTGGTTGGACATTTCTTTGTTGTAGGGGCCATCGTGTGCAATGTAGTGTTTATTAGCATCATGGTTTCTACCCATCAGATATCAGTAGCCTTCCTCCTGACCTAATAAAAAATACCTCAAAACATAGCTGAATTCCCTTGGGGGGGCAAAATTGCTCCTAGTTGGGAACAGTGCAATAATCAAAGAACCACTTGACTTTAGATGTCATAGTGTTTTTATTTCTAGAATATTTTCCTAATTGTGTTTAATGTAGGCTAATATTGCCATTGACTATTATTTGCTGACCACAAATTATTGGAGAGCAGGGAAGCTGGCCAATAAATGTAAAACTATCATCCAGAAATTAGTCTGGGATTTAGAACATTTCATACTAAACCTCATTTTTATAATCAAGCTGTGACAACACCATTCACTCGTTTCTTTTCCTTCAACAAAGATTTGTTTTGCTCAGCACCATTCTAGATACTGGGGATAAAAAAGAAAGTTGTTCCCCGATGGAACTCACATTTCTATGCCTGGGTATAACTATGACAGCAAAATTCTAAAATGCTAAATATGTACTAGCTGATATATGACTCTTAAGTCCCACTGTACCCACAACAGTTCTAAAATAACTTTTAAGCATGTAGGTATTTTAGGGCATGCTACAAAGGACACGAATGGTGGTTGAAATCTAAAAATCCAATATTCACATTGAAATACATGAGGTTTCCAGAGTGCTTCTAAGCTCTCTCTCTCTCACTCCATTATTTTGGTGCCTTCCACTGCTCCTTTCAGGAATTTAATCCCCAGCTCTCCTCCCTCAGCTCAACTGGTACATTCTGAATTGTCCTTCAACACAATTGTCCCTCATTGTCTCATTTCCTCTGAGAAGCCTTCATCACTTCCAAGGCTGGGTTAGTCTTCCCCACTGAAGTTCCTTAAAAATTCTCTCTTTATTCCATTACAGCCTTTATACTCTGTTGTAGTTATTTGCTTCTTGAAGTTATAGGATGTACCTTCCTGTATGGAGTGTCATAGTCTGTCACATATTGGGTTATTGATGGATAACCCAATTGGGTTACTGATGGATAATTATTGAGTAAACAAATTCATGACTAATCCACTTGCAAAATGCCTCGTTATACATTCTAATGTTTATGACCCATCCTGGCTGAGGTAGGTATTGATCCTAGAAGATATCCCTTTTTAGTTTTAAATTATTTGTATTCCCAACCTTCTTGGTTTCCATTGATTCTTCAATTTCTGACTGTCTAGTTACTAATCTTGCCTTGCCTTTGGTATATCCTTTTTACTTTGTGAGGTTGACCTTAAAAACTCTACCCCACCACTAATCATTACTCTCCATATATCCCTTCCTCCAAGCAACCATGCATCACTGTTTTACCTATCTACACCTTTTCCTAAGTGTGCTATTACATTCATTCTTCAGTTAAACTAGTAATATTTCTTAAGTACCTATTGTGAATTTGGCACTGTGCTCCTGCTCTTAGAAAGTACATAGTGGGCCATATGCTTCCTCAACTTTACACAGACATCCTGGGTCATTTGTACACAAAGTGGATGCCAGAGGGGATGGGTCATATTTTTGAGATTGATCCTCAAACAATCCCTCTACTCTCCTATTCTCTGATCTCATGCCTGCCTCCTTCCCCCTTCAACCATCAAATCAGTTCTCAGATGCCTTGTCTGTTCTGTCCTTGCAGGTTGGTAATATCATTTTGGGGCTTTTATAGGCCACGTCACTCCCCAATTTCTTATGTTCTTTACTTGAATAAAGTATTTCTTGAAACTACTAACCCATTTGATACACCTCACTCAGCTTGTTGCTGCAGCCCTCAAAGCCTTGAAAAGCCCTTATTAGGTATGGTTCATTAGGGAATGAATGCTTTCCTTGCTATCTATCAAGAGTGGGGTTAAAAACACCATTCTACCTTCCCCGTGAAAAAGGGTGACTTCCTCAGGGACTTCTCAGCTCCCTGCTCCCAGATAGGAGGTGAATTCTATCTGGCTGAAAGTTTGCTACAATCTCACTGCATCAATACCTCCAGAGATATTTACATTATAAAATGTAGATGGTTATCTATCTTTTAATAGTTCAAGTAATACATCCCACTTAACAATGGGAAAAGTATGAATTGTCATTCATAAAAGAAGAAATTTGTATTGCCAGTAAGGAGATTTAAGAAAGTTCAGCCTCTGACCTAGCAATTCTCCTTCTGGGTATTTATTCAAAGAAAATAAGAACATGGGGGCGCCTGGGTGGATCAGTGGGTTAAAGCCTCTGCCTTCGGCTCAGGTCATGATCCCAGGGTTCTGGGATCGAGCACCGTATCGGGCTCTCTGCTTCACAGGGAACCTGCTTCCTCCTCTCTCTCTGCTTGCCTCTCTGCCTACTTGTGATCTATGTCTGTCAAATAAATAAATAAAATCTTAAAAAAAAAAGAAAAGAAAAGAAGAACTCGGACTTGAAAAAGACATATGCATCTCCATGTTCACTGCAACATTACTACAATAGTCAAAATATGGAAATAACCTATATGTCCATCAACAAATGAACAGATGAACAGATCAAGAAATATGGCATATATACACAATGGAATATTATTCAGCCATAAAAAAGAATGAAATGTTGTCATTTGCAACAACATTAATGAATCTTGAAGGCATTATGCTAAGTAAATAAGTCAGATGGAGAAAGATAAATACTGTATGATCTGTTATATGTGGGTTCTAAAAACAAAACAAAACCTCCAAGTTCACAGATACAAAGAACAGATTGTAGGTTTCCAGAGGAACAGAGTTGGGGGTGGAATTGGATAAAATAGATGAAGGTGGTCAAAAGGTACAAACTTCCATTTACAAAATAAGGAAGTCATGGGATGTAATGTACAGCATGGTGACTACAGTTAATAATACCGTAATGAATATTTGAAAATTGCTAAGAGAGTAAATCTTAAAAATTCACATCACAGATATCAAAAATTCTAGAAGCTTGTGTGGTGATTGATGCTAATTAGACTCACTGCAGTAGATCATTATACAATATGTACAAATATCAAATCATTATGTTGTACACCTGACATATAACATATGTCAATTATACATTAATCTAAAAAAGAAGAAAGAAGCCTCAGCCTCAGTGATGAAGATATACAAATTAAAATAAAAATGTAATAGCATTTCTTGCTTATCAAGTTATCATCATAAAGATGATATTATCTAGAGTTGATAAAGGTTTGAGGAAATAGACACTGTCATGCCCTGATGTGAAGATAAATTAGCATAATCTTGTTGAAAAGTAATTTGACAATGTTATTAAAAGTGCATACATAGGGGCACCTGGGTGGCTCAGTGGGTTAAAGCCTCTGCCTTCGGCTCGGGTCATGGTCTCAGGGTCCTGGGATCGAGCCTAATGTCGGGCTCACTGCTCAGTGGGGAGCCTGCTTCCCACACCCCCGCCTCTCTGCCTACTTGTGATCTGTCAAATAAATAAATAAAATCTTAAAAAAAAAAAAAAGTGCACATATATCTTTTGGCCTGGCAATTTTACACTTAGGAATTTATCATAAGGAAATAACTATAGAAGTGAATAAAATTTCATGTCCAATGATGGTCACAGCAGCATTTTAATAATTGAAGTCATAGTGATAATGATGATAATTACAGTAATAGCATTCATTGAGTGCCTACTATGTGCCGGACACTGTTCTCAACTCTATGAAGAAGGTATTATTATTAGTTCCATTTCACAAATGAAGATACTAAATTATAAAGAAGTTAAGTAGCTGTCCAAGGCCCCACAGTAACTAAATAGTGGAATCCAGATGCCACTCAGGCAACCCATCTCTAGACTCGAGGTTCGTAATCACTAAGACTATGGATGTAGTGATGTAGATTAGGATGTATTACCACACACCCATATAATGGAATGTTATACAGTCTTTTAATAATTTAAAATATTTGGTTACGTTGAAAAATATTCCCAGTATATTGATGAGTGAGTAAAACAAGCTAGAAAAACAAATTTTACAGTCTGATATCAGTTTTGTTAAGATATATGTATATCTACTGTAGTAGGTAGACTTGTAAGATGACTTCCAAAAATTCCCACTTCCTGCTATTCACACTCTTTTGTACTAGGTTGCCTTTGAGAGTAAGCTAGATATAGTGACTTGCTTTTAATAAACAGAATAGAATAAAAGTGATGGACTTCCATTTCTTTAATTAGGTTACAAAAGGCTATGACTTCCATTTTGCTTGTAGACTCTTTTGTGGGCTTCCACGACGCACTCTCTTACTCTGAAGAATTCTGTGAGACAAGGAATTGAGAACTGTCTTTGTCCAGCAGCTACTGAGGAACTGAGACTCTCAATCCAACAGTCTTAAAGAACTGAATCTATTGATAATGACTGAGTGAGTTTAGAAGGAAAGTTATTGCAACCTTATAAAAGAACCTAAAACAGAGGGTTCAGCTAAGCCAAATCCTGGTGTCTGACTTCATAATTTATAGATAATAATTGTTGTTCTTTTAAGCTGGTAAGTCTTGGGGTGATTTATTAGGAAGCAGATAGTCTTGGGGTGATTTATTATGCAACAGATAACTAAAACACACAGACACACAGACTTTTATAGCATATCTTTGAACAATATGATTATGATAATGAGAATGACATCTTTTCAATTTTGCTTCATTTCATACTTTGAAGTTTTTTCTATAAATAGCATATTTATGTAATCAGGGGAAAAAACCCTTATACTGAAGGAGAAGAAAAGCTAAAGATAATTCAACAAAATATGTATCTTTTGTCTGACAATTTTAGAACTCCCATGCTCCTTCAAGTAACATGATGGAACCTATAAGGATAAAATTGCTTTCGTGCTATACATCCAGAGCAACTATATCATGTGAACTGGGGAACTTCCAAAACTGCCCTTTCTTTTAAGTAATTAATTAATCAATGGAACTAGAAATAGGGGTGCCTGGGTGGCTCAGTCACCTTTGGCTCAGATCATGATCTTGGAGTCCTGGGATAGAGCCCCATGTTGGGCTCCCTGCCTAGCAGGGAGCCTGTTTCTTCCTCTCCCTCTGCCTCCTGCCCCCTCTGCTTGTGCTCTCTTTCTCTGTCAAATAAATTCATATGTACATACATACATACATACATAAAATACCTAGAAAAAGAACTAGAAATAGGAAAATTAGGAAATGATTAAATTTGGCCTCATTGTTTCTCCCCACCCCCTTCCTCTTCTTCTTCTTCCTTCTCTTCCTCTTCTTCTTCACTTTCTGCTTCCCCTACTCCCCCCTCCTTCTCTGTGTGTGTGTGTGTGTGTGTTTTGTATCGTCTTTACTAATTCACTCTGAGATTTAGTATTTTTTTTTAAAGATTTTATTTATTATTTGACAGACAGAGATCATAAGTAGGCAGAGAGGCAGGCAGAGAGAGAGAGAGAGGAGGAAGCAGGCTCCCTGCTGAACAAAGAGCCTGAGGCGGGGCTCGATCCCAGGACCCTGGGATCATGACCTGAGCTGAAGGCAGAGGCTTTAACCCACTGAGCCACCCAGGTGCCCCGAGATTTAGTATTTTTATGCTTCTTTTCATTTCTGCTAATATTAGCCTACCATTACTAGTATTACTGCTACTCACAGTTCTTCCTCTACTACACTTCCCTTTCTCTACAGAGCACCACTAAGCTGCCAAGAGGCAGTTGGTGCTCTTGACCATCTCTTGATGGTCAAGAGAATTCTGCTTGAGTGAAAGCTTGCTTTACAAACACTTAGTGTATTCTGGGAAAGTAAGTTAAGCTCCCTCTATTGCAATTCCTTCATATAAAAATGAGGATGACAATAATGCCTACTTCATAATTTGTGTATTAAATTAGTCAATTCATTTAGAACAGTGGCACATAAAGTCTAAGTAAATGTTAACATTTATTGTGTTTACTAATTGCTATTCATGACTGATAGATTTCTAATCATGATAATAATAACTACCAGTTATTTTATCCTTCCTATTTTCCAGGTATTGTGTTAAACACATAACATGTGTTTTCTCATTTATCCACCCAATAACCCTGTGAGATAGATAGTATTATCCCAATGATGGCTAAGTTAATTAGGGCCAAATAAAGTTAGGTAACTCATTCAGCAATAAGACAATGGAATAATAAAGTCAGGATTCAATACTCAATTTTTCCATGTTTCTTCAAGTGTGAGATGTGTACCACTGGTGAAATGATTTTAGGACGTACACAAGGTGATCTGTTTTTATTATTTCTGTTATTGTGTCAGTATTCCAACACTTAGAAGCAACCAGAGTATTCTATTTATTTTTACATTCTCATCAGAATATTAACACTGATGTAAAAAAATAAACTCTTATATAGATGGTAGTCAAAAATATTATCACCCAGTAAAAGAAGCCTTCTACCAAAAATGACTATATGGGTCTATTTCTTTCTTTCTTTCTTTTTTTTTAAAAGATTTTATTTATTTATTTGAGAGAGAGAGCATAGTGGAAGGAGACCCAGAGAGAAAGAGAGAGAGAGGGACAAGCCGACTCTGTGCTGAGTGGGAAGCCCAACACAGGGGTCAATCCCAGAACCCTAAGATCATGACCTGAGCCAGTTGCAGATGCTTAACTGACTGAGCCACCCAGATGCTCCATATATGGATCTACTTCTATGAGGTTCTGGAAAAGGCAAAACAAATAAATGGTGCGATATAATTTGACCAGTGGTTATTTTTGAGGGGCTAGTGTGGGGTAATGGTTACTGGGAGGGTTATGAGGGAATTTGCAACAGAGATAATATGTTCTATACGTTGGTGGACATTTAGGTTATACAGATGTATTATTTTCTCTCAAAGTTAATGACTGATCTAATTAAGATTTGTGAATTTATTATATATAAATTTTATCTCAAAAGAAACAATAAACTGTAAACAACATTGAACTCCAGTATGTAAATGACATGAACACTGAAGTGTTTGGGGATAAAGTATAAAATGCACCAAAAATAAGATTATTGATCAATGGATAGAGGAGAGGTAGATGACTAGTATGTGATAAGGAAGTGTGATAAAGGTCAATCGTAAAATCTAGGTGGCAAGTATGATTTTTTCACTTTTTATGTATATTTTCAAATGTTTATAATAAAAAGGTAATAAAAATAAGCTCTTAATGACAAAATTTGCAAGGTTTTTATTGCTTAGTAAGCACATTATGTGAGATATTTAAGAACTTCACTCTGTTGCCGAATCTGTCTGTTTGTGTGTGTGTATGTATATCCTTAGGTAAAGCATTACACAAGTCTAAATTCTTCTAAGTTCATATTCCCTACAAGTTTATAAATCAACCACCCATTACCATTTATACAATTCTCATGGCTGTATTTTTGATGTCCAAAGAATAAATGGACTTTTACTTATTAAATCTGCTCTCTCCTAGAAAGTAATACTATTTTTAAAGACAATAGTCTTGTTTCTACCGAGTTTTAAAATACACTATCTTTATCATTCTTCAACATGACACATCAATACACCTAACTCTTCTAGGACTAGACCAATAAGAACATCTATTTATATTCAATATAATCTATGCACAAAATCCAAAATGTTTCCACACAATATCTTTATAGATCACATATGTGTTAAACCATGAAAGGGAAATAATTCTATTTTTATGTATAAGAATATTAAGACATAAAGATGATTTCTATGGGTACTTACATAGAATAAGGATAAACCCATGGTTTTCAGACTATAAAGCTACATTTTTTATATTCCTATTATCATACCAATATTCATATTGGTATCATCTATGATGTAATATCATCTAGTATGGAATATCATACCAATATCCCTATATTGGCGTTACAATTTTTACTTATCACGAAAAAATCCACTGCATGTTGTTGTTGGATAGTTACATTCAAAACTTCATATTCTTTTCTTCTTTCTCTGTGTTCTCAATCTTTTTTTTTTCATTTTTAATATTCACTTCTCCATAACTGCTCATCTTACTTAAAAATTCCCTCTATTTTTCAATGAGTTTTTAAAGAAACGAGATTTGATTATACGAAGAATGACTTAAAACCGTGTTTTAAATAGTCTTGTCTAATATCAATGACAATTACTGAATTATTTTGGTAATTTAATGCAATGTCCTCACATTTTTTTCTTTAAATAAGTTTCTCAAAATAAATTACTAAACTTCATATGGAATTCTGTTTACAACTATAAAGTTTCTAAATAATTGTTCTAAGTAAAAATGATGAAAATTAAAATATTAGGTCATTATTTATTTTAATTCTATGTTTCAACAGTAAGCACTATCTGTGTATTCCCCACTGTGAAAGTCAATAGATAGGCATACACAGTTCTTTGCTCCTCCCCAATTTTGTTATTATATATTTTTTTACATTTTTAAGTTTATGATAGTTTCATTCTATTCTATGTCTGCAATTCTTTGAATTGACAACTTTTATTCTATATTTAATGTTGTTTTATCATGGTTTCTCCTGAGTTTTTATTTTGATTCCTTTCCTTTGACATTTTATAAAGGAGCTTCTTTTTTCAAGGAGGGGACATGTGTATTTTATTCCCTGAGCTGTTACACACAGGAGATCATCCTTCTTTATTTTTAATGCCTGAAGGACAATTGGGGGTAATTATGAGTATTTTATTTCTGTCCCATATTTCTCTATTTTTCCTCAATCACAGCTTATCATTATGTTGATGCCTTTGTCTCCATTTCAATCATCCTCTCTCTAATTACTTTTCTATTTTTGTTTTTTTATATCATTTTGTATGATTTATTCAAGTCTGTGCTCTATGTGCTCTATGCTTCTAAATATGTCTTCATTCTTTTTTATTTTATATTTTGTTGCTTTCAAAGTAGTTCATCCCTCTAATAATGGCTTGATTTATTTCTTTCGATTTTTTTCCCCCTGAGTTCTGCCAGCTTATTTTTCCTCTTTTTGCTGTCTCTTCAGTTTTTCTGTTTTCTTTTGTGTCTATTTTCCACATGTTTGTAATCCTTAGAGAAGTTATGCTGTTTGTATCTTCTATGAAGCATGCTTTGAGGTTTCTCTATTTTCTGGGATAAACTGCTTTTCAGGTAGAATTTCATTATTTTCATTTTGCTTACACTCTTTTCTCTTTCATTTTGTGTGATGGTGTCTCTCTAGTTATGGAGAGGCAATTCCATCTGGAGCAGGTATTGCTGAACGCTGAGGGGATGGCAGTAGAAGTAAGGTGGGTTTACCTGCAAGTTTCAGTTTCAGTTGGCCATCTTAGAATCTCTTTCACTAAATCTCTGTGTCTCCATCCTTGTTGCACATCTCCCACTTATCTTTGACATTCAAGAGGTCAATATGGCATGTGGAGACCCTCCTGAAATGATGGGTTCCCTAGAATAAGAAATAGTCTATACGGTCGCCCTGTCTAGCCCTTACCCAGCTTTACCTTCATTAATGAAGACAACTTTTTCCTTTGTTCCATTTTCCCTAACATCTCACAGTATTGGACTGGGTTCTAATGGATCATTCCTCTGACCTTCTCAGGGTTACTTTAGCTTCTACATCTCATTCTTCTGTCAGAAGGATGGTGTGAACTCTTTTCAGAATTGAGACATTTAACTCTTAGGAAATATGCAACCTGCCATAAACCAAGGAAATGGACTCATGTTGACTTTTTTCATCATCTCTCATCTGGTCCAATATAGCAGATATTTCTTACAATTTGTAATTGGGGTTGTGACTGTTGTTGCTTTCAGTGGTTTATAAGAGAGGGAGCTATTAAAAATGTCTGTGGAAGCATTTCTAATTGGAAGAAATGCCTGCCTGTGAAGGTGACATCAGGTTCCACCCCTCCTTGAATTTTATCCAACACATCCACAACTTGATCTCTCCCCCTCAGAAAACCTGCAAGGTGCTGAGTGGTTTTTGTTTTTTGCTTTTTAATTTTTAAAATTTAAATTCAATTAAGTAACATATAATGTATTATTGGTTTCAGAGGCAGAGGTCAGTGGTTCATCAGTCTTATATAGTACCCAGTGTTCATTATATCACATGCCCTCCTTAATGTCTTACCACCCTGTTACCCTATCTCCCCATGCCCATCCTCTCTAGCAACCTTCAGTTTGTTTCCTATGTTTGTCTCCCTCTTTGATTTCATCTTGTTTTATTTTTTTCCTCTCTTCCCTTATGAGCCTTTGTTTTGTTTCTTAAATTCCACATGAGTGAGATCATATGATAATTGTCTCTCTCTGATTGACATATTCCACTAAGCATGGTGCTTTATCTCTGCCAAATATCTTAGATTATATCCTAAAGCAGTCCTTATTTTTTCATATGTATAAAAATCAGAACTTAATGTCCATGAAGAAAGGGATGACATCAGTCTGGATTACCTCTTTTCTCCTCATAATAAGTGCTCAATAAAAATTCTGAATGTAATCATGAATTAATTCATGCATGTAGTATAAGTTAAATTCCAAACAAGATTATATTATCTTTGAGGGCACCCAAGGTATATCAAGATACATAAGTAATTTTTTAAAAAAGACTATAAAATACTACATATTATGTATATAGCAAAGCAGAGAGTAAATGAGCCTTTATAATGAGTTGAAAATTAAATAATTAATTTAATTTAATTAAAAATATATACTCAACATCACTCGGCATCATGGAAATACAAATTAAAATCATAATGAGATACCACCTCACATTGGACAGAATGGGTGAAATTAACAACTCAAGAAAAACAGATGTAGGTGAGGATGTGAAGAAAGGGGAATCCTCTTACATTGTTGATGGGAATGCAAACTGGTACAGCCACTCTGTAAAACAGTATGAAGCTTCCTCAAAAAGTTAAAAATAGAACTACCCTATGACCCAGCAATTGCACTACTAGGCATTTATCCAAATGATACAAATATAGTGACTCAAAAGGGCACATGTACCCCAATGTTTATAGCAACAATGTCCACAATAACCAAAATATGGAAAGAGCCCAGATGTCCACTAACAGAAGAATGGATAAAGGAGATACGGAATACACACACATACTGGAATATTATTAACTCAGCCATCAAAAAGAATGAACTCTTGCCATTTGCAATGACATAGATAGAACTAGAAGGTATTATTATGTTATGTGAAACAAGTCAGAGAAAGACAATACCATATGATTTTAATCATAAGTAGGATTTAAGAAACAAAACAGATAAACATAGGGAAAGGGAAGAAAAAAAAATAAAATGAAAGCAGAGAAGGATGCAAACCATTAGAGGCTCTTAACTATAGGCAGGGTTGCTGGAGGGGAGGTGGGTGGGGTAATTGAGTAACTGGGTGATAGGGATTAAGCAGGGCACCTGAAATGATGAGCATGGGGTGTTATATGTAACTAATGAGTCACTAAATTCTACCTTTGAAACTAATAATATAGTATATGTTAATTAAATTGAATTTAAATAAAAAATTAAAATGAATAAATGAAAATTTAAAAAATAAAATAAAATTTTAAAAAAGAAATGAAGTGTAGTTTAATTAAATAAATATAACAAATAAGTTAAATTAAATATAGATACATTTGAAAGATTACTAGTATGGATTTCATATTTCTGAAAGTTAACGTAAAATAAAAAAGTAGACATCAAAATGCTGAATAATTGACAAGAGAACAAGAAAACTATGTTCCATGTGAAATAGAGGAAGGGAAGAAAGTTGTTCAGGTATGAAAATTTGTGTTTTCTTTTTTTTTATTTGCTTTTATTTGGTTCTACAGTAGAAAAAAGAGTTTTCAGTATTTAAAAGAATATGATTAAAGTAAGTTTTAATGATGCCTTATAATGTCAATGTTGGATTTATGCATGATTCATAAATGCTTCCGAATTTCCAAAGTGAAAGGTTTAGGTTTCAGTGGCTTAAATATTTAGTTTTCCTTAGTTCACATATAAAAGCAGGACATTAAAGCAGTTTTAAAACAATACATATTTTTTCTATCTAGGGAGGCACATTTAGTATATCCAGATTCAAAGGGCAAGTAACTGAGATTTCCAAGTTTAATTTTTGATGGTGCAACCATATGACAAAACTCAGTCTTTATGATACGATTGTGGTAAATGTCTAAAGATATACCAACATATTAAGGAAAAACAAAGAAGATAGTAAATTACCAAGAAACTAAGCAACTATGCCAATAGTTTAAAGACTTATGAAGTTCAATTAAAAAAAATCTTGGAAATATTATTGTAATCTAGGCTAATTTGTCATTTTAATCTTAGAATTTAGGAAAACAAGAGAATTCCAGTTTTGCCTTTACAAAATATTATGAATCACAAATATTAAACATTTGGCAGTAAACCAAATGACAGTTTAACCCAATTCCTATTTAAATTCATTAGAGCCCCACACATGTAAGATTTAAACAAAAAGAATGACCTATTTCTTTTCCCTTGTATTCTGATATATTTAAACAGAAATGATAGGTTTATTTCTAGATATGAATAGTGCTATCTAGATATCTATTCTAGAAGTGAAGAGTGCTATAAATTGTCAATAGTTTTGTTTATTTATTTATTTATGCTATAGAAGTACATAGATAATATAGAAATATATTTGTATTAGTAATGTTTCTAAATAAATACACTTAGATATTGATAATTACTATTTATTTCGTAACTAATGATGACTACAAAAAAATTCAAAGATTCCTTACTTTGCTACATATTAAATTAAATCTTAAATACATTGATTTAAGAGCAATCACACTAAAAATGATTCTTTTAGATAGGAAATTCTCTATTACATATAAAGGTTCAGTGTATTACAATAAATACTTGAAGAAAGTATACATAAGGGTATGGTTTCAGAAGATGTTTGCCAATGATTATGCATCAGAAAGAAAAATAAATGTTAATAAATTACAAATATAATTTAGTGAGGAATTTAATGCACAGGCAATTTATCAAAATTGTAACTATGATCTAAAATAAAATAGATGTGCAACAGAATTTAAGTTGGGGAAATTTGAAAGGTAGGGAAACAATTACATAATTTATAAATCAGGATTTTCTGTAAGCTTGTAACTTAAGGCAAATTTTCATATTTTCTCTTATGTTCTATTTTCCCTATGACGTTAATAAGAGTAGAGGGTTAACTCAATTTTTTGCAATGAAATGTGTAATATGGAAATTAAAAAAAAATTGTGACCATTTCAGTACTTTTTCATTTATTTATGAGAACTGATTTTTTTTTTTTAACCAACAGAGCCACACAGACACTGCTGCTTATTGTTTTAAGGATTTTGTTGAACTGATTTTTATTCATAAAACATAATATTTCTTTTCATGTGACTGTTTGGAATTATTCTCAGAAACTTATTGACTCCTGCTTTCTTTATGTATAGCTCCCATTTTTACTGCTTTTTCATAGTGACAAAGTTTAAAAAAATTATTATGCTGATAGGATTGGCTATAAGAACTGAATCTATAATGCTATATATATAAATAATGCTATATGTAAGAGGTATAAAGATACCTTAAATAAAAATTGCAAAAGGCCACACAGCACAAAACAAAGAACATGTTAAAAACCTATAAATGGCTAAAAGACAGACATCAAGACACATGAAATTTATGAAGTAACTAGCTAGAATAGTCTAATATTTTTGGATAGTAATAAAATGATTTTCAATAACAAAAGAAATGCATAGTTAACAAGGGACTGTATGAAACTGCTTATGTAGTCAAAATATTTTTAGCATTATAAAGTTAGAAATATGTAAAAATAGAGGAAGAATAATTTATGATATAATTATTCCCATTCAACTTTCCTGTCTTAGAAGAAATCCTTTATTTAATGAAGAGTGAAAAAAATTAGTTTTAATTAAATAAAATTCATGCTGATTCAATTACTATTTATATCATATATTCATATTCAAATAACTTTTTATTTCTGTGCTCTATTTTTCACTGTTCGTTTTAAGCATAGAAAGCCTAACATTTCAAAGATTTTTATTCAAGTACATTGATATTTTTAGCAATATCCATGAAGTCGACATACTGAAAATAGCCTGTGGTGATGTTATTTTACATTGAGGTGAATTTTTCTTTTTCAAATTTCATTTTCTTTTTTTGGTTGTTTTGTTTTTCAGTATCTAAATTATTTCTGATCAGAGGCCAAATCAGCCATGCCTCATGGTAAATTTCAATCTATACCGAACTGGGTAATTATATACACATATGTGTCTATAATATATTAATACCATATAATATTATCTTACTATTATATGTATATTTCCTTTTATCAGATGAGAAATATATCTGAGTTTTGAGAAAATCTGGAACAGTGTTAGTTTTATTTATAAAACTTCAGTTAGTCTATTAGTTAGCTACCCACAAAGACATGGAGAGGAAATAGGCTTAGCAGTGGAGAGCTTAGGTGAATCAGAGCTCCCATGTTTGTGCTCTAGCACCGTCATATGTTATCTGCTAAGACCTTGGGCCAATTATTAAAATTCTGTCTCATTGTTCTGATCTATGAAAAAAGATCCTTTAATGGATTATTTTGAACATTAAATAAATTAATACCTGTAAATCATTATCATTGGGACATTCTAAGTGCCGAATACATTTTAATTATTATTCAAATGACTTTGTTCATTTTCCTGGCTCCCTGACCACAGAATTTGGCTTGTAGAAGTGTCTTACATAGGTAATGCATTTTTAAACATTCCATTCCAATGCTTTTTGGCTGTGTATTTATCTTCTAATGACAAATCCTCACTATTCTCTATTGTCCTAAGTCTATTGCACGTACAAGTGTAAAAAGCCTTTATATGAGGCATTTGAGTTCAGAGCCTTTTGATAAGGATTTATGTGTGCTGCTTTTAGCAGTCTTCATTTGCTTTGTAAGAATTTCCTTATATCCTACTATTTTCAAACCATTGGATCTCTTCTGCCTAATAGAGCTATATTAGCCTTTCTCTCAATCCCGTCTAATCAAACTAGAACCCAGAATACTACAAAGAATGGTATTTTGGAACTGTAAGCTCTAAATCACCATGAGCATTAGCTCTGTTTTCTTTCATAATGAATGTCGAGTTGCACAGCAGGATGACCAATATAGTTTAGTAATATAGTTGCTTCTAGATTCTTATTAAAGTTCTTGCAGTTACAAACACTTTTCTTTCAGAAGGAAATGCCAGTGTTTCAAAGGAAAAGTAATAATTGATCTGTAGTGAAAGTAAGTTTGAAAATGTTTATATTTAAATATTATCTATTAAATTGGAAACTGAAGACAATGAGCAAATCACTATCTAAGAAATTATGTGAAAGGCAAATTTGAGTTAGAAGGCAGTTAATATTAGATATACAACATATATATAAAATACTCATAAGATGATGGTTTAAAAACAGAGCTCAGAAGAATATCTAAGAATTAGAAGTGATACTGCGGTTGCTTCAGATTCCTCATATTATAATATCGTTATTTGGATTAACCCATTAGTTGAAAATAAGAATATAATGTATAAGAAAAAAGCTCATCATCTGAAAAATCAAGAAATAGCTGCAAATATAATGGAGAACTTTATGACCACATTTTGGGGACAAGACTGAATATAGAGTAATAAGTAGAATTTCATAGAAATTCCGTTTCTTCCTTGAGGGTTTTATTTATTTTATAATACTGCACCCTTGCACTTCAGGTCAGTAACCTGAAGGGATGGGAGGAGACAGAGATTCTATTCCATGGGTTCCACAAAGTGAGATGTTTTACTGAGACACCTTCTCCACTTTGAACTGGGACCTCAAAGGCCACAGATTCAGAACAACGATACACTAGAACAAACCCTCACCTCTCACTTCAAATCACAGAGCATTTTAGAGAAGACTGTATCTGTGTTGAGTGTAGCAGGAGAAGAAAAATAAAGAAGAAAAAATGTCTTAAAAATGTGTTTATATATGGGTTTTTGTGTATAATTACAAACTGAGACATCATAGTCTATGTGGAAGGGAAACTCAAGCTATGAATTACATTTGAGATGGTTAGTAGTGTCCCCAGGTGCTAGACAGATACAAACACAAACAGAAAGTCCCTTTGGAAGAAAAAATACAATCACAGTAATCTGAAAATACCCATGAAGTTTTTTCAAGAGTCATTCCTACTACACACTCATAAATAACTAGGCACACAAACACAAAAAAACAAGGTGATTGATTTAAGACCTGTGCAAATAACAAACAGCAGAAGAGTGATAGAGACTTTTGATAATAGAACGATTCTAAAAAGCTTAGGTTATACTTTCTATATTAAAAATTATATGACCTTGAAAGTATGTTCAGATAATAGTAAACAGATCTAGACATAGGAGGCTCAAGGAAGAATAAAATTAAACTTATAGACATCTTAAGAAATCCAATAATAAGCATTTAAAAATGTAATGGGGGGGCACCTGAGTGGCTCAGTGGGTTAAGCCGCTGCCTTCGGCTCAGGTCATGATCTCAGGGTCCTGGGATCGAGTCCCACATCGGGCTCTCTGCTCAGCAAGGAGCCTGCTTCCTCCTCTCTCTCTGCCTACCTCTCTGCCTACTTGTGATCTCTCTCTGTCAAATAAATAAATAAAATCTTAAAAAAAAAATGTAATGGGAATCTTAGCAACAGTTTAGGTACAGTGTTTTAGTCCACTCAGGACACTATAATAAATGTCTCATTAACTGGTTGGTTTATAAGCCAAAACATTTGTTTCTTACAGTTCTGGAGGTGGGAAAGTCCAAGATCATGGTACTAGGAGATTTGGTGTCTGGAGAGAACAATTCCTGGTTCATATATGGCCCCTTTTCATTATGATCCTCACAAAGTAGAGGGAAGAAGCAAGTTCTCTGAGGTGTCTGTGATTGAGTGCACTAATACCAATCATAAGGGCTCTGCCTTCTACTCCTGGTAACAATGGTAATGCTGACCATTACTTTGGGGGTTAAGATTTCAGCATATGAATTTGTAGGGGACACAAACATTCAGACCAAGCATGCAGCAAAAGAGAAAAGTAGTAAAGTATTCTATCAAACAGAAGACATTATTCAGAATGTAGCACAAAGAAATGAAGGGAAAATATAAAAAGTATTATAAGAGACATGTGAATTATAACATATGCTTGATTGGAGTTCAAGAGGAAGAAAAAAGAATAACATAAAAATATTTCAGTAGATAAATCTTGGTAGGTTTTTTTTTTTTTTGAATTTATAAAAGTCAATAACCCATGAAATCATGAGGTTCATTGAATTGAAGAAAGCCACATATTGATATATCCTACTGAAACTGTAGAAAACCAAAAACAAAAAATATCTTAAAAGCAGTCAGGAAAAACAATAGAATAAAAGTGATGGAGAATCATCATCTTCAATGTAGTAAAATAATTCTATACCCAGCAAAAATAACTTTCAAATATGAGGGAAAAAGACATGTTCATAAATACAAAAACCTGAGAGAATTTTTCACTAACAGAACATCTTTAATCATAGCAAACAATTCCTGTTAGAAAGAAGAAAGGGATTTCATATAAAACATTTAAGATTCAGAAAGAAAGAACAATCAAAAAGTAAGTATGTGGGTAAAAGTAAAAGACCATGAACTATATAAAGAAGAAATAATAATGTTCAGGGAGGTTACATAATAACATCGGAATTAAAAAACTTCATAGAAATAACATGTAAGTCAGGAGTGGTCTCAATGAAGCTTATGTGATCTCCTTTTTTACAGAAGAAAGACAAACGAAGGTTTTGATAGATTTTAGATTTTGGTTAAGTATGAATACTGTGATTTCTAGAAGAATCACAAAATTGGAAGCATACATTTCACTTTTAAAATTGCAAACAGAGGGGCGCCTGGGTGGCTCAGTGGTTTGGGCTGCTTCCTTCGGCTCGGGTCATGATCTCAGGGTCCTGGGATCAAGCCCCGCATTGTGCTCCCTGCTCCGCAGGAAGCCTGCTACCCTCTCTCTCTCTCTCTCTCTCTCTGCCTGCCTCTCTGCCTACTTGTGATCTCTGTCTGTCAAATAAATAAATAAAATCTTTAAAAAAAAATTAAAAAAAAATTGCAAACAGAAAACAAATAATAAAATATACTAATTGAATCCAAAATATGGTTTAAAAGAGAGTAAAACATATATATATATATGCAACATATGAGACAAATAAAAAGCACGAAATAAAAGGATAGATTTAAATCTGAAGACATCTGAAATTGTATTAAAGGGACTGAAGAGACTAAGTTCTTCAGCTAAAAGACAAAAATCATTAGGCTGGAAGAACCTCCACATCTAATGATCTACAATTTACAAGACATATATGGAAATCTGAAATAACAGAAATGTTGATCCTAAAATAGTAGAAAAACATAGTAAGTATGAGCAAAAGATTCTGATGAGCTATATTAATATCAGAAAATAGATTTTAAATCAGAAACCATTTCTAAAGATGAAAAATCATTTTATATTGATAAAATATTTAGTTTACCGAGAAAATGTTATATATATATATATATATATATATATTTGTATCACATTACAACATGGGTGAAACTGTAAAGAAAAGCTAGGAGCTCATTACCTTAAAAGTCAGCAGTCAGGATAGTGGTTATAACAAGGAGGGTAGGTGTGATAGAAAAAGAAATTCAAGAGGCTTTCAGGCATGCTGGTGATGTTCTATTTCTTAATCTGAGCAGTAGTCACACCAGTGTTAATGTATAACTATTAGTAAAAAGTATATATACAGGTTTTATACAGTTTCAGCATGTATGGAAATTCTTGATTTATTAAGTGAAAAAGCAGACTGCATAATAATATATATTATATATACATAGAATTATCATAATATATAATATATAGAGAGTCCTATTTTGTTGTAAAGATCTATATATTTACCTATCTATAGATACAGAGATAAAGTGAAAAGATAAAGCTGAAATTTTTATCAGTTATCTCTGGATGGTAGTTTTATACTTTTTTTCTTTCAGTGTTTTCCTATAATATACATTGTTTTTGCAATAAGGAAAAAATGAATTAAAAAAAACTTCCCTACCAGTTAGGAATATAAAATAGGGTTTCAAAGAGAGAAAAGAGGTTGGTAGAAGGATATGTGTCAAACTTGAAAACGGAAAATGAATAGCTTTGTGGAAAGTGAGACATAGATACTCAATGAGGAGGAAATACTTGGAAAGCAGCAATGCTTAAAAGGACTTCAGGGTGAATATGGACAGCAAATTAGATAGAAGCTTGCAGTGTAATGTGCCAGGAAAGAGCGCCAGTGCTATTTTCAGTTGGAAAAGCACAAGCACCATGGCACAAAACAAGGACAGGAAGCCTCTTTTTATATATATTTGGAAAATCTGACTGTAAGGCACCAATTCTATATCAAACTACTTTTAGCTTAAACTAGGTACAAGGAAGAAAATAGCCACTGTGACCTAAAAATGATTATGATGAAATGGAATTCTCCAATGAAATAATTTCCCATTCTTGCTTCACAGAGGGCATAGCCTCTATTAATGCCAGCCCCAAGTTTTACCAAGGGTGATGGTAAAAGCACGTATGTTTGAAAATTCTTCTTTGGGGTCTTTCTCAAAGGATATATATCAAAATAGCCATGTAGGATACAAAAATAAATCTGCTTAGGAGGCTTGTATGCCTTAAGACTTCAACTTGTTGGAGAAAGTAAAGAATTATAATAATATACAGGAATTATAAAAGTAAGAAGAATGAATCCTGACACAAGACGGGCCTCAAATTAGAAATATAGTGCACGACGTCCAAAAGACATTGTCAGTTTAGGACATCCACAATGGCTGGCCAAATATAGCAGCAGATGTCCACTGATAATCAAGTTTAGGGAGGCGATGCAGACTGCTCCTAGGTCTACTGATGGCCAAGAGTTGGTTGGTGGAGAATAGGATCCAGTGCTCTTGAAGAAAGCTGGTTGGCTTCGGATCCGGCAAGATAGTGGGTGGCTGTACAGTGTCTAGCCAGAGACTGAAAGGCTTGGAAGGACGTAAAAATTCCTCAGGTGGTATAAATATAAGGACCTTAATTGAGAAGCTTACTTACAAACATATGGGGAGAGCCAAAAACAAGGGAGGTTGAGGTATCTAGAGACAATCAAGACCAGGAAAGTCTTAAGAGTTACCACTTTTAGGTCTAAAGGAATAAAGGGAGGAATAGTATAACCAATATCCAGTAACAGTGGTAGATACAGAGTACCTGCTGGCAGAAGGTAAAGTTGTCAGATAAATAGTGCCAAAGTGGAGAGGGAAGGAGAGACCTTGACCTTCCTCTTTCTACCCTACTATCTCCTGGTCATGCCTCTTATTGGCCAAGCTCAATTCAAAGCCAGAGGACAAGGGAGCCTTGGTGCAGTAGTCCATAGGAGTCAGCCTTCTAGAGAAAAGATCAGAAAAGGGAAGGATAGAGAAGAAAATGTGTTGGTGATGATGGAGGGTGGGGGGCAAACAGAGAGTAACCAGAACAATTGCTATGTGAGGAAACAAGGGCAATGGCCAGTTATGTACAGTGCAGTTATGGGCCAGTATGGCAGAGCTAGGCTTCATTTGGTCAGTCTGAAAATAATTTTAAATTACTTCCTACTTTGTGCTAGACCAACTGCTAGAAAAACAGTAAGTTGATTTTTTCTAAAGAAGGCTTTGCAGCTGAGTATAGAATTGAAGATAGGCATATAAACGAGGGTATAGAGAAGGTAAAAAAGGAAACCAGTCATTCTTGGGATTGAAGTAAGTAAAAAATACCATAGAGCAAGAGACATTTAAGCTTTGAGGATCAGAACAAGAGAGATATACAAGTAATTTCTGGAAAAAGGGATAATAGGAGTTTGGTTTGAGCAGTTTGGTTTTGGTCAGAGCTTCCAATGCGAAGGAGATTGGAATTAGAAGCTCATAGAGACTAAATACATGAGTTTCCTTTGACAGACATCTCTTCCTTGGCCATAATGCTACAGAAACACGGCAGTGCTGAGCTGATTAAGTAGATGATATATTGGTAATGGTGTTTGGGTAGGATGGGTGAATATAGGAATTCTCACATAATGTGCTACTGCTTTCAGGTTTTCATCTTTCAGGATAGCATTAGAAAGAATTAGCAGACTGGGCAAAGGGATGAACAGATTGGAATAAATAACACAACACAAAATAAAAATATCATAGGATGTTCAAAGGGTTCAAAGGGGGAACAGAAGGGATGAACCTCAAACACTTGGAAAACATAAAAAGATGGTGACTCTCTGAGGACTTAACTCATATGATCAATAAATAATCCACTGATTATTTCTAGTCCCAACTGAAACACTATTTACTTAATTCATCTACTAACATATTCAGTGATATTGAATCATCATATCGATAAAGCTTATCAACCAAAAGAGATAGCCAACATAGAATGATAAGGTCTAACAATGTGAGTTTCTGTACTGTGTACACAAAACTTTCCAGGGAAGAATGACACCAAATCTGGAAGGCATGGGTGGGCAATTGGGCAAAAAATTCGTAAGGTACCATTACGTTTTAATTATGTTCATCACAAAGCCTTCTGAGTAAGACTGGTCTTTTTTTAATATATCTTGAGAAAAGAAAGCCTTGTTAGTGGAAATATGTAGAGCATTTTTTGGGAAAGGTTACCAGAACAAAGGTTTTGGCTAATATTATCTCTTGTCAACTTAGTTAATGGGATTCTTTCACTGAGAGACTAGTTTTCCCACTGTGCCTTTGCAATACAATTTCTTAACCTGTAAGACAGACATTCTAACCCTGGAATACAGTAAAATTACAAATAAGTCTACCCTTTGGAGTCTCTTGGCAGTCTCATTCAGTTTCCTCTGGCAACTATACAACCTCATTGCCTCCATCCCTTTGGATTTTCTGAATCTTAAAAATAGGTTAACTTGTCTACAGGAGAGAAAGTTAAAGTCTTAAGTAGAAATCACACTTCTAGAAATACTTCAATAAGATAACTACAGGAAATGTATGGATATAACAGTTGATCAAAGCAAAGCCACCCAGGCTGCAAAATAAATTTAGTTCATCTCAAATTTAGTTTTTGCCTTCCATTATGTTATGAAGGAGGCACTATGGAACGGTAGAGAACTGGCAGTTTTCAAACATTTGCTTCTTTGTTTTTTAATCCACGGAAATTTCTCCCCAAACAGAATCTTTATGGCAACCCATCATGTAAAAATATCAGGGTGAAGTGCATGGTCAGAAGCAGGAAGGAATATCTAGGAATTCTGCTAGCTCAGTTCTTCCCAAGACCCATCGTCCTCACACATCCCAAGGAATCCCGAGTGCTCAGTTTGAGAATAGTCAACAGAGTCAAGGAATCTGGGAGAAAAAACTGGCTCTGATTTTTGATTCATAACAGATTTGAGAACTGTTCAGGTGTTTCATTTCCTTATTTAAGAGAAACAGCTGCCCAGATATCTCTGGGAAAATAAAGAAGCCATCGTCATAATAAAAAAAAAGCCATGGGAATACTTTTAAGTTTCATAAAATACCAAACAAATGATACGACATTTAGACTAAACTCTAATATTTGGAAATCCCAAATCCCCTCATTATATAAACATTTTCAATGGCTTTGTTTAAAAGTCATTATTGCCAAAATTTTAAAAGAACACATATGATTTCATACAAAGATTTATATCCATTTCTAAAAAGTTGACTTTGCTGTGAGCTAGTGGATTTCAACTTATTCATTCAAAAAATAATTACTGAGCACTTATTGCTTCTGAAACATTGTGCTAATACAGTAAAGTATATAAAGTTGCCCTGACCCTTGACCAAGACACAGGAAAGGGAGGGCAAGGTGACAGATTTATAGAGTGAATCTATTCACTTACTGTTAAGTATTATAATGAGTCCTCCTTATCATCATCACAGTTTCACCCCAAAATCTCTAAGTCAGGTGCCTTGTAGTGGCCTCTCTGTATATGTGTGATCTCGATTGGTTTTCGTTCAGTGAAATGAGCTAAACAACTCACCTGCTTCCTTTTTCTTTCTTTCTTTCTTTTTATTTTCTTACTAAAAAGTAGCTTAACCTGTGAAAATTAGTAATGGTAAACCTTGCTAATAGGGAGTCAAGAGGTTTTGGCAAGGAGAGCTCTCATATCTTTCTACTCTTAGTCAACTGTAGACCCAACAGGAAGAAGTGGACTTGACCTTGCACTTGGATACTACTTTACTCTGCTCGCTAAAGAAAGAAATGTTCTCATCTGCCCCTCCCCCATAAGCCAGTGAAAAGTCACCATGCTTCCAGTTCCTAGTTTATGCCAATGGACTTTCAGTTTATAACAGCCTCTCCAATTTACACTTTTCTCCTTAAAAAGTGTACCTTTCCTTTGTTTCCAGGACTTGCCTACAGTTTTGCCGTAGGTTGTTCGCCCATGATTGTAATTATCTTTTTTTCCTAAATAAACCTATCTTTTGCTGGTAATAAATGGCAGTTTTTGTTTTTAACATTGACAAACCTATTCTAACACCCACTTCTTTCTGATAAAATTATCTCCTTTTCTTCATTATTTGGTGTTAGCATTGACTATTATGCTTATAGCCCATATTTTTTATTATGTCACTCAAATAATACTAGGAAATATTCTTAACTAATACTTTTCTGATTTATATTATGAAGTACAATATTTAATTAGGATATTCCATTCTCTGTAAACAAAGACTGGAAACACCACTTGCCAGGGCACAGTCTTATTCCATTCAGATGAGGCCAATGTGTGGAAGCAGTAGGGAAGATAGTTGCATATACTTTATTTTAAATTTAAACTCAGGATTATAATTTCTCTAAGGGTACACAGTGGGATTTGTAAACTGAAGCTTGAATAATAGTTTTGCCTGGATCTGGATAAAGGCATTTTTCTATCATTACAAAAGAAATCAAGCAGTAAGGCACATACATTTGATGCATACATAAACCACATTGTTCCAGGAAGGCAGGTGGGAATCAGTACACAGGAATTCTGCAATTCTTAGAGGGCAAGGGCTTACCACTAGCATCCTCAAATCAACATCCTCATCTTTCTCTGTTAATTGTCCTTTTTTGTTAGGTGACTGGGTATGAAAATACTGGCTTGAAAAGCACTGAATGTAGAAAGTAAGTGTCCAGTTTTTAAATGATTTTTTTTTTTTCCTGGATGGAACTTATTTTTCCTCAGAAAAGTGATGGCATAAGCCTGAATGTATTTTCACCATTCAAGTTTCCTGCTTATTTATTTATTTTAATTTTTTAAGTTTGTAGTTTAAATTGCAACATTTACCTTGGTACAGCACTGCAGAAAATCTCAAATATGGTTGCCAGCTATAGCTTTCAGGCATTAGGGATATTTTTTCCTTGGAACGTTCTGACATGACACTCAAGACAACTTCAGTTAATGGAGATAGCTCAGGTTGCTTGTGATGGAGATGTATTTGAGGAAGGCTTAGGTGTCCATGCTGGAGAAATGATAGTACCTGACATAGTAATAGTTCTATTGAATGCTGAATAAATTGATGCTTTTCACATTTCCCTATCTGCTTTAATACTCCAGACTGATTCACTATCTGATTCAAGAGGGAAAAAAGCAAGAGCAGAGCAAGAGGCATATTTACAAATCTTTTCATTTTAAGTCTAAAGCAGCATCAGCTATCCTCGAGATAAACAGTACCACCAAAATGAGTCCATATGCTTCTCACCCTGAGTAAATTGTGTTATGTAACAGTACTCTTCCTTATTCCAAAACTCTAACTACCACTGGAGGAAGCTTGTTTGTACGAAAAAGTGCAATAGATGGAGGTGGATTCCAAAGAAAGTGCAGAATCTTAAAGAGTCAGGATATAATTACTACTAATGTTGGACAGTGTGTACAATAAAAGTACACATTATTCAGTGCTACCTGAAATGCTTGGCATAAAATTCAACTTCTTACTTGTTATGCCAAAATCTCTTTCCTTCCCACCTCCTTTAAAAGGTCTATGAAAATCAATTATGAACACCTGTCTTAACCCATTAGTAACTTCTGTCCCAGGAAGTCCATTTTAAAAGCTACAAAAGAAGAAGAGATATTAATATAAGAAATCAGAACTAAAGAATAATAGAAAAAATAGGGACATTAAAAAAGCCAAGGTAAAAACAATCAAAAGTTCAGAATTTTTTTGCTGTATGAATTCTAACAGTCACAAAACCATCAATAAGTCAATGTTTGCAAAATGCTTACTATGGACACTGGAAAAGATGTTAAGTAGACCCATACTAGCTTCCAATGAACCCCAAATCCAGAAAATAAGATGACATTTGCTCTAAGTGTCAAATGACAGATTCATTAATTAAAGAATAAAGGTAGAAGATATGTTAAAGACCAATCAGTACAACTTCTTCATCTTCTGAAAGAGAAAACATGGGAGGCTCAGGGAGAGGTCACCTGACAGACAAGAGGCAGGAACTGAACTGGACTCCAAGTCTTCTGACTCCAAGCCATAAGCATGGGAATATTTTTATATCATTGGCCAACCTTTACCCCAAAGGAAATAATAGTTAATTCCAGAAGCAGGGTGGCTGCAATTAATGTGGCTAAGAAATCGTTCCAATGAAACTTTCTTGATGTCATAATAATAGGTCCTGTCTCTTCCAGGAAAGAGTTACTTTGGGAAGGTAATACCTTAATACCCCATGTAAAGTAGGTCTTTTGGTAAAATCAACTTACTGAGAAATATTTCTAATACCATAACATAATCATTGAAAAAGTTTAGCCAGTCAAGTCTTATAGGGCCCATTGTGTGCTAAATACGCTGGTTCTTATCTAGGGAAATAGCAGTGCCCAGGAAATAACACCTTAAATCCCTGGCAAAACCTTCCCCTTTGTAAGTTCCAATACCACCTCCTGCAGAACCAACCCAGAGGAGCAGCTACATATGCTTCTGATGAGTTCTCCCAGTTGGCTCCTCATCAAAAAGTCCCCACTTACCACTATAATCTACTTAAGACATTAGTTCAACAAATTTTCTAGAGTGTTTTTCTAAGATTTTTCACTGTGACATATATTAGGGAAAGCATCTTACATTGTGATCTATTATACACACACATATATATTAAACTGAATGGCTACCCTAGACCAAGTATTGTTTTAAGCGCTAGGAAAAAACAGCAAATGGAGCAATGAAAATTTACATTCTTTTAGGGCTTACATTCCATTACCCGGAGACAGATAATGAACAAGACCAAAGTTATATTATATTGTATATTAGATAATGATGAGCTCTAAGGGGAAAATTGAACTAGAGAGGGAGACTGGAAGCACTGGTTAGGTGCTTGTGGTTTGGGACACAGTGGACAGGAGAGTCCCCATGAAGAAGGTGACATTTGCATAAAAACCTGCAGGAAGTAAGGAAACAAGTCTGCAGGCATCTGAAGAAGAGCTTTCCAGGTGTAGAGAGAGAGACAGGTTGAATCTGAGGTCAGAGGGGTAACAGATGCTAGCTTTGTTTGGTCTTTGGAGATCACTGAATGTTTCTATCCATTAAATTTGGCTTAGATGGGAAGCTGTTGGAGATTTTGAGCAGGTAAGTGATATGATCTGACTTACAAGGTAACAGAGTGACTCTGTTAGGTGGGGCCATTGGCACTGCTGTCAAGTCATATACCTGCCCTCACAGAGGAATCACAAAGGCCCACAATTCCCTGGTCTCTGCTGGGGACTTTCATTCCTATATAGTGATGTAGACCCCCTGATCTGACCATTTTGTCATCCCTCCCATTTTCCTCCTGCCTTCTGGAACTTAGTCTATCATCACCAAGATTCCCTACCTCCAAAATCTTTTCCCCAAATATAATCTTTGGCTTCTTGCTCTAATCAAATCTGGCCATCTGCTGATTACACTGCTTTCCTGGCCCTCTCCAGTGCAGACCACTTTGTTCTCCCACTCCTCTTCTGCTACTGGACCTGAAAGTTTTATAGGTGCTATCTATACCCCACAAGAAGTCAAAGATATTGTTTGTCTTCCTTAAAAGCACCTACTCCTTTGAATGTAGGCCATGTACTATGCAAATTAGTCATTTTAAAAAAATATTCATGAACAGAACTCAGGATCGATTTCCCCTATTTCCTAAGATTTAACATGGTACTCTCAGTGTGTCAGTGGCCATCACAACTCTTGTCATAGTTCTTCATGACTTTAAATTCCACAGGGTAAATCCATTCTATACTCAGGTCTCATGGTCTTAGGAACTCATAATGTTTTAAATTCTACATTTGTTTCCCAGCTCAAAACGATCAAATCATAATCATTTTCATAAGTAATAATTTCTTCTCAAAACCTTTACACCACATATCTCTAGAATCCATTTCTTTCCTTTCCAGCTCACTCACATTAAAACTGGGTCACAGATTGCATTTTCCGAAGACGACCAGAACCATAGCTCCCATTCCACCTGTTCTTCAGCAATGTGACTCTGCTTCTCTCTCAACCCTGCCACTCTTTCAAGAGGTGGAGTCCCAATACCCTGTTCTTGAATCTAGGCTAGCTTTGTGCGTGGCACATAGTAGAGTATGGCCGATATGATGCTATGCAACCACCAGCCCTGTAGTTTTTGCTTTGGTCTCTTGCAACACTTTTTCTTGGAGCCCTGAGTCTTCACATAAGAATCCTGACTACCTTAAAAATACCACACTGGGGGGCGTCTGGGTAGCTCAGTGGGTTAAGCCTCTGCCTTTGGCTCAGGTCATGATCTCAGGGTCCTGGGATCAAGCCCCACATCGGGCTCTCTGCTCAACGGGAGCCTGCTCCCCCCTCTCTCTCTGTCTGTCTCTTTGCCTACTTTTGATCTCTCTCTGTCTCTGAAATAAATTTAAAATCTTAAAAAAAGATACAAAAAAAATACCACACTGGACAGGACACATTTAGATGCTATGTTCAAATTTCCCAGCTGAGATTCTCCTTCAGAAATCTCAGGCTTGGTACCAGCCATGTGGGCAAAGAAAGAATCTTAGAAGTGGCTGTTTTAGTCCCACCTGTCCCAGCCTTTGGACTTCAAGTTACCCTCAGCTGAGGCTCTAGACCTTGTGTAGATAGAATAAACTGACCTCACTGTGCCCTTTCCAAAGTCCTAACCTACAGAAACTGTGAACATAATAAAATAATGCTAAATAAATAATAAATAATAAAAAAATAAATAATAAAAGAAAATAATAAAAAGTTGTTTTACACTACTAAGTCTTGTGGTATTTGTCATACAGCAATAGATAACCAGAATAGACTTCAACCTAAAACAGTTTTCTGATTTCATAAAAAGTCATAATATTTTGACTCTATCAGTTTTTCATTATGATGACAATGAGAAGAAATCCTCATTACCTTTATTGTTTGGCTTAGTTTATGTGGGACAGAGAGTTGATACCCATTAAATAATCCATTTACTCTCCTACATTTTCTATATTTCCTTGAGCTGGCTTATGGCCATGTGCATAGTTCTGGCCAATAGAATTTGATGAGAAGTAACTGTATAGATTTGAGTGCAAGGTAGTTACAAGTAGGTGTGTTTTCTCTAACTGTTCACTTTTCTGTGTACATAGCTGGGACCATAAACTATGAGAAGACAAGATGTTGCACCACAGAGGCATCCTAAATCCCTGAATCTTTGCTGTAAGAGTGTTTCTGAGGAAAGCTTCCTGATTCACATTAAACTACTGTGTAAGCAAGAAATCAATCTTTGTTGTGTTAATCCAACTAGATTTATAGCATTATTTGTTACTGCAGCATGGTTTAGCTGACCCTAACAAGTAAAATCTTCATAATCTGTCAATATAGTCACTTTTTTTGCATACACTATAAGCCCTCCTCCCCCCCAACCCCAGGGAGTTTTCTTCTCCAACTAAATTCGTGTCAATGACTACTCAACTCTTCCTCCAAGTGGCTAGGGTTGGGGGGGGGGTGCAGCAGTGGGGGCACTGACTCAGCAACCGCCCTGAATTGATTTCTTTTTAAAATTCATGACCATAAACTTCAAGTAGGTCCTTGTGCTTCTTAGCTGTTCACCTAACTTCAATTTGTTCTCCAATTTCCAAAGCGACTCTTTTAAACTCTCTTCGCTTTCCTCAAATCAACACCTCCTTCCCCAAATTTATGCTCAGCTGATGACTTGCTTTATATTTTACTGACAAAGTTGAAGCCACAGAAGGGAATTTCCACATGCTCCCACCCCCACATGTACCAATCTATCTGGATCTGTCCATATATTTTGCCTTCTCTTTTCTTAACTGTAGATGAGTTGTCTATGCTCTTATATAAAGTCAATGACTCTGGCTGTGCGTTGAATCCAGTCCCATCTCTCCTACTCAATGACAGTGTTTCTGCAATTTCTTCCTATCTCTGCTTTACTATGAAACTTTCTTTGCTGTGCATCCCAATTAGCATACAATCATTATTTCTCTGTAATGCAAAATTCCTTGGAAAAATTACCATTACTCACTGTCTTTGCTTCTTATCCTCTAAACTCTATTGAACCTCTTTAAATTACCCTCAGCACTCCTCCAAAGCAACTCTTGTCAAAGTCACCAATGACCTTCAGATTGCTAAATCAAACAACCAATTCTCAGTTCTCATTGGACACAGCTGCTTAGCAACTTTTGGAACAGCTGATCTCCAGCTGTTTGGGAAATGCCTTCTTTACTTGGCTGCTGAGACACTATTCTCTTTTGATTCCCCTACTATCTCACTGCTTCATCCTTCTTAATGTCATTTCTGGATCATCTTCATCTTTCCAATTTCTAAGCTTTGGAATGCTCTAGGGCTCAGATCTCTGACTTCTATTTTCTATCTATATTTATCTTTCTAGTTGATCTTATCAGATCCCATGACTTTCATTATCAGCTATGCCATGATAAATCCAAAATTTATATTTCTAGCTCCACCTTACAGATTTTACTTCTTAGCCTGATCTACATATTGTCTTATATAGCTAACCCCCATTTTCCCACTTGGATGCTTAATAGGTATATCTAACCTACCAGACAGAAAGTAAATTGATATTTTCCTCTCTAACTTATTCCTATCATGATCTCCCTATGATAATGAAGGGCAACTGCTTTCTATTAGATATTTAGTCCTCAAAGTTTGGGATCATCTTTGACTTTTCTTTATCTTATGTACTATATCCAGTCCTGCAGCACATCCTGTCAATTTTATTTTCAAATACATATCCTGAGTCCAATCCCTTTTTACCATTGTCTCTGCTCCATGGTATTTCACGTCACCACAATTATAGCCCACAAATTTTTGCAATAACCTCTTACATAGTCTTCCTATAACCATTCTTGCTCCATTGTAGTCTCATTTCCACATTGTAGCCAAAGATGTGTTTTAAAAAGTAAGGCAGGGGCACCTGGGAGGCTCAGTCAGTTAAGTGTCTGCCTTTGGCTCAAGCCATGATCCCAGAGTCCTGGGATCAAGCCCCATGTAGGGCACCCTGCTCAGTAGGTAATAGTAGAAGTAGTAGAAGAAGGAAACTGCTTCTCCCTTTCCTACTCCCCCTGCTTGTGTTCCCTCTTTCTCTCTCTCTCCGCCAAATAAATAAACAAAATAAAAAAAACAAAAACACATAAAACATAAAGCACACTCTCCTGTTGCAAATGCTTCAGATAGGTTTCCGTCTAAAGTATTAAGTTCTTTGAGGTGCCTGTGTGGTTCAGTCAGTTGAGCATTGGATTATTGATTTTGGCTCATGTCATGATCTCAGGGTCATGGGATTGAGCCCCTTTAGGCTCCATGTTCAATGTGGAACCTGCCTGAGATTCTCTCCCTCTCCCTCTGTACTTTCACTTTCTCTCTCTCTCTCAAATAAATAAAATCTTAAAAAAAGTATTAAGTTCTCAGTGGCCTCCATGACCTGTCACTACCATCTCTCTAACTCCATCTCATACACATGGCTACTTCTTCACTTCCTTTAGCTCTCTACTTCAATTTCCTTTTTTTTCCCCCCAGAAAGTCTTTTCTCTTACCGCTTATATTCTTTATCCCTTATCCTGCTTTATTTTTTTTACTTTATATCGCTTATCTTATTTGTTTATTGTCTTATGCCTCCCCTTTGCAGGCCTACAATGTAAGATCCATGGAGGCAACCACTTGCTCAGTTCAGTTCAATACCTTTTACTCTCGAATCCAAAATACATGGAACATATATATGCTCAATAAATATTTGATTGACTTAATAAATAAATGAATATGGAGCTCAATTTTAGATGATGAACAAAAGTCTCCTATCTGGAAATGCTGGGCTCACCTGAACAAAATAAGTCATGTGGATGTGTCCCTTATCTTTTTTTTTTTTTTAAGATATTATTTATTTATTTGACAGACAAAGATCTCAAGTAGGTGGAGAGGCAGGCAGAGAGAGAGGAGGAAGCAGGCTTCCCACTGAGCAGAGAGCCCCATGCGGGGCTCGATCTCAGGACCCTGAGATCATGACCTGAGCCGAAGGCAGAGGTTTAACCCACTGAGCCATCCAGGTGCCCTGGATGTGTCCCTTATCTTTACTCACTATCTTCACTACTTATTTTCCAAGCTCTATTGAACTCCTTCAAACTATTCTCAGCACTGACCCAAAGCAGCTCTTGTCAAAATCACCATGGCTAAAGTAAGACTCCAGGCATATAAAATAAACTCAAGGTAGACTGTAAATTAATAGCAAATCAAGGCTATCACTGACTTTGGCAACTATCCACAGAAGATCAGCAATATACAGCAGAAAACAGGCTGGTGCCCATATGTAATATTAGCCCATATTTCTCCTCCAAGAAAAGGAAACACATTCACATAAAGCAAATGAAGTGGGGGGGGGGGGAGGCTGACAATGAGTTATAAATTAAATTAGTGGCACTGTTACTGGTTTATGTTTGTATAGAGAAAAGATAAGTTGGAGCAAAATGGGATCATTTTAGGTGTTTTAAAAAAAATAGGAGAAGTCTGGATTTCCTTCTCAGATCTTTTCCAGAGATAGCACATATGCCTATAATCATCTTCTTTTCCAATCTGTAATCTTATTGGATTCCAATTGGAATGTTTCCAATCTTAATCTGGAACATACAATTTGAAAGACATGTATTTACTTATGGGGACACCAGGACAAAATATAAAAGTTAGTACAGGTTTTAAAAATGCCAGGTATAAAGATACAGTATATGTGCCTCTTAAACAGCTCCACAGATACTAAGTAGATGAATGGTCAGAAAAAAGAACAAGCAGATACAGTCTAGAAGGAAGATAGCTGGTCAGAAATAAGATGGCTGAAGAACAAAACACCATCAGTGACAGACCTAGCTTCAGGGATAGGTTATCATGAAAGATAACTGATTTTCAGTCTTGGAGCACAACCTCAGATAAATCCTTGTGGGAAGATAGGAATAGAAATAAGTTTACCAGAAGAGATGGACTTCTTTCCCTTACACCCAACTAACTTTAGATTATGCAGTGTTAGCACCATGTAAACTGTAATCAGTCAAGGGACTACTTTCAACCAATGCCATATGTACTACTAGAAGATATATATCTGCCAAACTCAGCTTACTGATGCTCAAAATCACGTTCCACCTCATCACCTTCATAGACTTGTGCTCTTCATAGACTTGTGATTTTTCTATTCTAAAGCCCCTCTCCCTGTCTTTGTCTCTCTCTCACACACACATGAACATACACACACACTAAAAGCCAACAAAAGAGAATGGAGATTAGAGGTTGAAGGATAACACATACCTTAAATGACTTTATAAAGAAGTGATCAAATTCTAACTTCAATTGAAAATAAGATAATTAATACTGTAGGATCTTCAAAATTTAAGATTGAAAAGTCCAAATCCTTCATTTAATATACAAAGTACTGGGACAAAGGGACTATATATTGCAGCCCAATAAAACATACAAAGTTAGGGGGAAAGCTGGGATGAAAACTCAGATTTCCTAGCCCTGTGGGATAATCCTTTCATTTCACTAGTTCTCGATCTTCATATCTTTGTTATTACAGGTCGTTTTACAAACAAAAGAAAGCACAACAAACTACCCCTTGATGGGCCAGATATCTTAGATAAGTATATATTGATAAATTTATTGTTGTTACGTTTTCAGAACATACCAGAAAAGTTCATTTCAGAATATTTTAAGGACTGAATTCTAAGAATACTGAAGAGTAACCATTCACCAGGCTTCCTAGAGTCTATACCTACACTTTCTAAGGTTGATTTATGATCTTAAAATTACTGAGACAGAAGAAAAGTGAGAAACATGTGTGTTTCAGAATCTGGGCCTTTTCTTCAGTGTTACTGCTTTCAGTATTATTATTTATTTAATGGATAAAAACACCACTTTGATTTTGTAGCATCTACATTATAATTCAGCCTCACTAGAGACAATTTTTCTCCTTGTTTGTATGGAATATGCAATGCTATATATTATAGAACTTTCTTGATAAATATTTCCATTACCCAATTAGATTGCCACAGTTTTAGAAAAAGCCCTAGTAGGGTCTAAGGTATCTAATTTGTCATTTTGAACAAGCCATGTTTCATTTGTGAACCACAGTGAATGATTCTTAGAAATTTTATGTTGATATTTCAAGTCAAGAGGCTAAGCTCAAAAAACATAACAAGTATAAATGGTTCAAATCTAGACACATCCTCACCACTTGTGCAAACAAATTTTAATATAGTTATTTGGGAAAGAGAAAAATACTTGTTGTTAAGAAGATGAAGATGCATTTAAAGGTGATATGCAAAATCCAGGCAGACTTTCAGTTTCTTGAAGCCAAGGGCTGTTTCCTATTTATTACTAAATCCGGTGCACTTAAATCTTGATGACATTTACTATATGCTATATAAGCCTTAGATATATTCTACTACATTCAAAAAATAATTCTTTGAAAGTGATAAAATTATGATCCTTATTTTACGCAAGAGGAATCTGAGGTTTACTAAGATGAACTAAATTACTAGGGCCACAAAGAACTTGGGTTTCCAGGTAAAGAATTTGGACACCAGCAACCTACACTATAAATCCATTTTGCAGTGTTCTCAAAGATGTTTGTTAAGGTGAAAACAAAAAGGGCCTGGATCACTTAGAAGACTTTCTGACCACATACGTGTAATTTTAATTTAATAATAAAACTGTAATTTATAGCTGATTTTAGCATGGGGAGTAAAAAGCAATTGTTTTACAACTGAAAACTCTCCTGCTCATGTCAGTTTACCACCTACAGACCATGATTACAGCTCATCCTCCAAATCACTGCATGTAGGGAATTATATCATATCTGACAGAACTCTTTGTAGAACCACAGATATCACCTTATCATGGCTTTTCTGATACATTCCATCAGTCTTATTGCTGAGCCATCATTCACATTTCTTTACAGACTTGATCTTCTCTTTTGCAAGAACACACACACACACACACACACACACACACACTCATAGAACATTTTCTAGACATTTATGTATGTCTGGAGAAAACTTATAAGAAGGGATAATCTTGGCTGGGGATGCTCATTAATTATTCTCACCAGAGATGAAAAGAAATTAGAGGATGTATCTTTAGTGTAGTAGGAAGGTTTAGTTTATATGGAGGTGGGGAAATGTAATATATTTTCTATAAAAACTTTGAAGTGAATTAATAAACCAAGGTTACTGAAAAAGTTTTTTTTTTAATTAGAATAAATCAGTGGTTCTTCGAATTTTCATCCTATGCTATTCACTTTTCACTATCATCAACTTGAAGATGTTCATGAATATGAACCACAAAATTTGTTCAAAGTAAGTTTTGGATCTCCATAATCCCTGGCTTATAATATTTGAGGAAGCAGAGTAGAAAATTCCAATATTGTATAATTTAAAAATAAACAACAGCATTAATTTTTGCAATATAAATGGGAAGATGACTTGGTCAACCTAGATTTTCCAAAAGGCCCAATCAGGTGAAACAGATGTTACCCCAGGTAAAATCTTATATAATCACACAAACATATCAGTGAAAAGTTAAAACAGATTTCTGCCTGAGAATTCAAGAAATGTACTACCTTGCCCCACATCGGTAAGAATCCAATTACCAGAAGGATGGATAGTTACCCATGGCGAAGAATGGGATTCCCAGCAGGGTGGAGTTGTACTTTCCATCAGTGATGAAGAAGATCCCTGCTGCCGTGATGATGGAGATGCACACTGTGAGCACCCCCAGGAGGCCAAGGAAGGGCTTGCTGCGCAAACAGTCCTTCATGGAGCTGGAGAGGGTGGCTGTGGTCAGGATCAGCACAAGGCTCACCAGGACCTTGCTCCTGGCCAGGATGCTGGTCTTATGAAAGTCTCTCCAGAGGCTAAAGGATGCTAAAGAGTAGAGCTGGAGGTCCTGGTGCTCTTCCTGGAGCTTCCTCATGAGCTTACAGAACTCATTCTCCCACTTCTCCCCTATGAGGTCTTGAGTGGCAGAGCCATAGGTCTGGAGGTAGTAGGTGATTTGAATGGCTCTGGCTGACTTGACCCGCTGGTCCTTGCTGTTTGGCACTTCCACTACCCCGCCTAGTTGGTGTCCAATAAAACTGTTCCTCCCATCCTTGAAAACAGAAAAAGGGGAGACTAAAGTTACCAGAGGGATGCGCATTTCAAACAACAGATTCTTATTCTAAATGAAATAACACAACAAAGGCAGAGGGAAGCTCTTGCAATTGTGAACGGATGTGGGTGGAGTGGCATGTGAGGATTTTATATTCAACCTTTTGGAGTGCCATGGGATACCATGCAAGATGATCAAGATTAGAAAGATGCAAAGAGTATCATGAAGCTATAGAAGACTCACCACATGCATAGGAAAATGTACATAAATATTATTTTGATCTATCCTATCCATATCCCCATTCCCATCATTTCCTTCTGTAACAGTCTACTATAACTCCTATATGCAGGATCAAGTTTGATGACTCAGTTTCAGCCAAAAGCAAAACATGGCATGAGTTAACAATATTTCAAAAATTAAAATAATAATTCATTTAATAAATACACATTAAACTTTTCATGGTTAACACACACACCTACACCAAGACATGCAAGCACATACAAACATCACAAATATTCATACTCTGGGGATACAACCTTATATTGCAGAATAAATAGAAGATACTATTTTTTTTTTACAATTAATATAATAGGGTTGAGAGGTTTTCTAAATATTATGTGAACATCTGTTCATTCCTTACATAATTCCCTCCAAAATTGTGCCTCAGACATTGGTTGATCTTTTCCCCATAGAACACAGTGGACAAATCCCCCAAACAAAACTGATGAGATTTCAGATGGGGTGGCCAAAAGTCATTTTGGTTTCAGAATTTCACACAATGTAGAGCAGACAAAGTTATATGAGTAGGATATTTATAAGAGAAGCAATCAGTTCTCTTTAAGGTATATTCAAGGTGGACACTGAGTTGCTTAATTCAGAGCAGTAATTCTCAGCCATTGGTGCCTCCTCAAAGAAATCCCTGACAGACATCACCAAATTTTCAACAATTTGGGTATTTTCTTTTTGCCACAACTGTCATTTACTTCTATGGCAATGCTTGTCCGACATGATACTGAGCCTGATAGCAGGCTACAAGACAGAGCATAGCATTGAAAATGGGCCACAGGTACTGCGCAAAATGCAGGCACAAAGGTAAATTTATGCTATAAGGAGAATTTGCATTTGCTACATCAAGCAAGACTTTTATCTCATGAGGATAGAAAAGTGTAGAGTCAGAACTGGCAACAGTTCTTTCTGGAAAGGTAGTATGGAAGGGCAACAAACCCAACAGTCTGATAACTGTGGTGATTTTCACAGAACTGTGAGGCACTGTATACTCAACGAGACAGGTGTGACAGTTCTCCTGAAGGAGAACACTTAGGTCTGAGGTGCTTGTTCCCATACGTATTTTTAACATACACCAAAGTAACTGTAATACTTGAAAGTGTGTTGTAAACACAAACAGTTTGAGAAATTTATAGAAATTACCAGTGGTATAAGAAGGATCATTAAGAATTGTGAGGAAGAAATTTTACAGTCATCTCACATACCCATTTCCCTTCCACATGTTCAATAAAAGCAATTTTTCTATTTAATACAACCTGACCAATTCCAGTTGAATGATATATATGTTTTAAAGATTTTATTTATTTATTTGACAGAGATCACAAGTCGGCAGAGAGGCAGGCAGAGAGAGAGGAAGGGAAGCAGGCTCCCTGCTGAGCAGAGAGCCTGATGTGGGGATCAATCCCAGGACCCAGGGATCATGACCTGAGCCGAAGACAGAGGCTTTAACCCACTGAGCCACCCAGGCGCCCCAACAATATATTTTTAAATAAGAATTTAATTTGAGTTTTATTCCCCTTTCCTTGGTAAATCTCCCACTTCCAAGGCATCTTTGTAAATTGTCCATCTTCTTTTCCATATCTATCTATCATTTACCTATCTATCTATCTAACATTCCAGCTAGAGGTCCCCAATGCTCTCTTTTGAAACCTGTAGGTTTCTTTGATGAGCTGCAAGTGAAAAGATAGGAAAACTTCAAAGAAGGAGTGGGAATCCTATCCCAGCAGTGACAGACTGGAATATGGTTTCCACTCTAAATAATCTCCATTCTTGTTCCTCAATCAGTCTTGTTTATTTTTGTTTTAAGCTTGGTATAATTTTTAGCTCCACCCCTGTTTCTACTTCTTGAAATCCCGTCTGTGATGTTGACTTGTGCTTTTGATTATTTGAAAGAGAAAGTATTTTAAAAGCTATATTTATTCACTTAAGAATGTGCAGTTCCATCTGTCTTTACTCATTCCTGTCATCAAAAAGATTTCCCAGGGATCTTTAGCAACAGAACAAAGATTTATGCATCCCTCAGGCCTCATTTGGAGATTATAGTGGATCAAAGAGGGCGCTGATAATGTGTCTGGACCAAAGTCAAAACTCTACAGAAGGCAATATATAGATTTTTAAATAACTGATCTTTATTGAGTTTGGCTAACTGCTCACCCTCCTTTTGAAGTTGTCTAATTTCCATTTCTCACAAAGATTACTTCATAAAAGATATGCTTTCATCCCATTATATTTAAATGGATGTTACAAATAGAATGAATTTTTCCTCTCTTAATCTATTCTATTTCATGTACCAGAACAAAATAAACAAGGTCTTTAGAAGTCCTTGAACAGTTACCTCTGCTGAAAGGTCCACATTTTGTACAGTCATTGGCCCAATCATCCTACTCAGTATAGTCTGAGAAATATCTGTAAGGTAAAGTTCTACTATTTTGAAAGGGGTGGTAGAGGAGTTTCCCAAATTTACCGATTCATGAGTGTTTCTATGTAGGAGAAACAAAAAATGAATGGAACATGTGTTTTAATTATCCTCTGGGCAGAACTTCCTTGGACCTGTCAGTAATCAGGAAGTCATGTGACCTGGGTTGCAGCATGCACCTCACGCTAACTGCTTAAGAAAACTTTGGCTGTTCATTTCCCATTGCAGGTTTCCATTTTATCATCTCTAAAATGAACAGATATGAATATATGAGTAAATGTTTATATAATATTGAAGATATATTTCAGCTCTATTAGTCTATAAAAATACCACCTATAAAGCTATGCTGGTGAGAGCTGAATGCCAGAAATGATATCGTTATTATAGAGCCATGAATTGATTACTTTTATGGCATAAAACAATCTCACCAATTGCCAGGAGGACATTTTTGTTTAACAGATGAGCAAACAGAGGCTCAGAGAAGGGAAACCTCTTAGTCAAAGTGATGAGACAGGGTTCCAACGCAATTCTAATTCCAAATCCAGAACTTTCTAGAATCCTATAGGAGTGATTTCAGGGAAGCTGCTTTAGGTCCTAGTCCCCATTAACTGCGCTTTATGATTAAAACTTGTTTCATGTGTAGATTTCTTATTTCCCAATATTTTACTTTCAATTAAACCAAACGCCTACCATTTCTATTGATTCAACTTCCTCCTGTTCCAATAAAACCTCCTACACAAATGCCAAAGTTCCTTTAAGTGGAGAAATCCCATTTATGTCATCATGAAGATAAACCTTAAAAATATGACAAAATGGTAACACATCACTTCCAGTGCTTTCCTGTTTCAGTGTTTCACTGAACACTGCATCATCAACAGGAGATGAATTGAAGCTCCTAACTCATATCCTTGTGCCCACTTCTGCTTTTCTTCAGTCTATTTCTCCACCTTAAAGCCAGTACTCACTGGCATAACTCTAAATGAGACTACACCATTTATACTCTTAAAAGCTACTGGCTTCCACTTGCATTAGGAATAAAAGAAGAATTCCTTACCATGTCTGCAAGGCCCTGCATGTCCCACTGCTGGCTGAGACTCCGATCTTGTCTCCTACCCCTCTTCTCCCCATGAATTCTGTTCCAGCCTTCCCACCTTTCTTCCCACTGCTTGAACACACCAAGCTAATTTTCACCACATGGCCTTTGCAACTAATGCTTTCCTCCATGATTCTAAGGCGAGGGCTGCTTCCCGGATGCCTTATCTACCAGAAGACCATTTGAACCACATGATGATCTAAACTATACCTCCTTCCCACACATCACTTTATCACATACTGCTATGTTGTCTTTTTCCTCCAAAAGATTCCTATCTGAAGCGATCTTATTTAATCAATCAATTTCTCCTCCACTGGACTGTGTGCTCCTTGAGAGTAGGCACCTTTCCTATCTTGCTCACTGGTAATTTCCCTGTGCCTAGAACACAGCCAGCTATATAATTAACATTTCCTATCGTTTAACTAAGTTCACCTGAGATGTATATAACTAATCTTACATTATTTTTTAAGAGACCATTTTGCTAAGAATAGGAGAAGTAAGAGATAGCTTGAAGTATCTGAGGACAATAGGGCCTCAGATGAAGAGAGGTATATACAGAAACTAGAGGCTGGTGCAGAAACACACAAATACAAGTTTTACCCTTTTTTTCCCCTCAATCCCTTTACTGTAGTGTAACATTTCCCTAAAATGTGTTTCCTCTTCCATTTTCACTGCATACCAAACATGTGGAGGGGCTAGTCAACTGACAGAGGGACTTAGTACTTGGAAAAGGGTTTGTAGGCACTGTGGCCTCGGGGCAAAGGACAGCTCAAGGTTCAATGAACTGACAGAAAGGAGGAAGTCTGAGGCTAGAGAGGAAAGCGGGGCCTTTTCAGGAAGAACCAGCAAAGCCTTATTAAGGAGCTGGAATTAATTGTTCTGTAGTAAGAAAGTATTGTGTTTTAAGCAGGGAATGAATGGCGTGCTTTCCTTTTTGGAGTGCTCTCTCACTGCACTGTGGCAGATGACTTAGCAAGTCAGGGTGACTTGAAAGGAAAGAGCTCCATTAAGAAGTCCCTGCAGCATTTCAGGTTCTTGATGCAGCATGAAAAAAATGTCAGCTGAGCCCGTCTGTGGTAGGTGAATTGTTCCAAGGTGAATCAATGCATTTACAGGTTATGAGGCTACCTCATAGCCAGGAAGCATCACATCATACTCTCTCTCCGGAAGCAGTAATGCTAGGGGGAAAAGAAAAAAAAAAAAATCTTGGGTTCTTTAGGTCTTATTTCATTTATGGTTACTACTTTGTAGCTCTTGAAAACCACCGCCCAATCTAAAGCTCTACAGTAGAAAAGGAAATTAAAATCCTGAGACAAGATCAAAGAATAAATTCTTCAAGCGCTAGGAGAGGAAAGAGACATTAATGTCATAAACCATTGTGCAGAGAAAAAAAAAATTCAATGAGGTTTTGAAATTATAGGGGAGTAAGTGTCCTATCTGCTCCGTGTATGTGCTAGGTTGCCGTTAAAATACTTTCTGTGATTGCAAGATAATTTAGCGGCAGAGCTTCTGTCCAAGACAATCGCATTTCAGATTGCATTGATTTTCAATGAGGTCAACTCGGCAAGGATATTGGAAACTTTTAGATCGTCAGTCTTTTACTGCTGAAAAGAAAATCTACCTATCTATGTATAGTAGACAGGGACATTTCTGAAGGAATGCTGAAGTTTGTTGTTTTGTTTGCTTGATGTTTAAAAAAGACTTTCCCTCCTATTTATTTCTTAACTTACATCCCTTTGTTTTATTCTCAAAATCAAATATTGTAGAATAAACTATGATTAAATGAAATCATCAGCTATCTTGAATTTCCTCATCAGAGCTTCATGTTTAGTAGAAACAAGCAAATAATGAGAAAGCAGTTCCTATATGGTATTTAGTTAAAGAAAAAATAATGAAGGCTTTAGGGTGTCTGGGTGGCTCAGGTCATGATCTCAGGATCTTGGGATGGAGTCCCACATCAAGCTCTCTGCTTAGTGGGGAATCTGCTTCTTCCTCTCACTCTCACTCTGTGTTCTTCCTCTCCTCAAATAAATAAATAAATAAATATTTTTAAAATGAAGACTTAAAAGCACTAAAATGCCCTAATAAAGAATAAGTTGAATTTCTTATAAGGACACATTACTCAACTAGGAGAGCGTAGTAGTGCATTTTAATTTTTTTTCAAATAGGAAAAGTTAAAAAAAAGAAGCTTTATGTTGTTGAAATGAAATGCAGACTTTAGCCAGTCAGAATATAAAAGAATATTAAAAATGCATTCTAGCATATCACTTTCTAACACATGTGACAGACTTAGTTTTAAGATTTAAGAACTTTCTTTGCATCATCCTAGGTAACTCTTCCTGTCATTCTACGAGAAAGTGCTATGTTGTAGTAGTCTCAAGTCACCAAGGAGGACACAGGCACCTCGGGGCAGGGGAAGATAATGTCAGGTTATACAACTACTAAGTGGCATAGCCAATCACTTATTCCTCTTTTTGACTCGAACATGTATGTTTTTACTACAACTGCACATGTGTTTAAATAATTTATGAATATATTTGAATGAAGGGAAGTATAAGATAGCAATAATGTACACAGACCCAAGAGTTCAGCTGTCTCACTAAGAGTCCCAGTGTCAACATGGGCAAGGTGTGGAGCTGTCTGGACGTCAGTCTTATCACAGGTTAAAATAAAAATCACATGGCATTGTGAGGATCAAGTGTGCAAATGCGAACGAAACATTTAGACTAGTGTTCAGAAAGTGTTGGGTATTATTCTTAGTAGCATGTCATAAATTAAATACTTGAATAACACTGTCTATTCACTTAGACACCTAATATTCTTCTACATTTCCCAGAAAACCTCTGTAATAAGAGAACACAGGGGACAGAATCCAGGCATCTGGCTCCAAGTTCCAGTTCTGCTACGATTGTAGCAAGGTGATGGGGCATGCTGCTTGATTTCTCTGGATACCAACGCCACCTCAAAAATAAAAGTCTTGGCGTATATTATTTCTAAAGGTTTCATTAGCTCTGTATTTAATGATTCATCTGTGGTAAAGTCATTAGACACTGCAAAGTAGACTAGAGAAATCTACCCTAAGGGAAAAAGCAATAAGAAGGAAAAAGAAACATAAGATGGCCCATGTCCATTTCCATAGAAACAAGAAGCTTTTTAGCTCCTTTAAAATCTGGACCCCAGTAGCTTTTTTCTCTCTCTTTGAATAACTTCCAGAGAGAATTCTTCTCAAGTGGAAAAAGATCAAGAGTTTGCCCAATTTTACCTAGATGTAAATCATCTTTCAGTGTCCAAATGAATTAATTTCTTATACAGTAAAATTCATTTTCTCTTCAAATATTTATTTCATGAGTATTCTGTCCTCTGTATTGGTTTACTTATCACATAATTGAATAAATACATTTAATTTCTCCTTTATCGATGCCAAATCTTTTTTTTAAACATTTTTAAAAACATTTTTTAGAAGATTTTTTAAATTTATTTGACAGATCACAAGTAGGCAGAGAGGCAGGCAGAGAGAGAGAGATTGGGGAGGAAGCAGACTCCCTGCTGAGCAGAGAGCCCGATGCGGGGCTCGATCCCAGGACCCTGAGATTATGACCTGAGCTGAAGGCAAAGGCTTTACCCCACCGAGCCACCCAGGCGCCCCTCAATGCCAAATCTTTACACAAATATCTTTTAAAAGTGTGGAAGTAGAGTTAACATCTACTTTCATGTGAGGTGCATAACAATGAACTTTCTGTTTTTCTGTAATTCATCTTAGTGACCTATTCCAAAAATTCCAATTGCAAGCAATATCACTATTTTAAAAGAGTCTTTCATAAAAGGATCAATGGAACCACTCACAGTGAAGCATTCTATATCAAAGAACATTTAGCTTAAATGTTATTCTCCATAAAGGAAGCTGGCCATCATTGGTATGGGAACATCTGTGGAATGTACAAAGGCCTTAAGTGCAGTGCCCCCTCCAGGAGAGGCGTCAAAAGACCTGCCATAACAGCTTTTCCTTTGGGCAAGAAACTCTCCAAAAACCACTCTAGCTTTCAGTCACATGCTATATCAAGAGCGTGGCACCTGAGCCATTAATACCTCTGAGTGGAAAAATAGATCAGACTAACAAGTTACAGAGACAAAAAGTAGAGTTCAAACTTTTGATTGAGAAATCAAAGGGAAAGAGGAAGGATCAAAAACATATGTATTGTAGGGAACTACATGGGGCCGTCCTGTGGAAAAGTCTGGGCATGCTTGAGGATGCAACATACAGACGGAAACAGTCAAGAAAGACAGAGTCATTCATTCCGCTGGAGATGTATTCAGTGAACTCATGCTTTGTGTCAGCCAGCTTTTGAGGTTAGAATGGTGAACAGCTATAGTTCCTATATTCAGAAGATAGGGGGAAATACGTAAGCAGAAAGGCCTTTAAAAATATATATGTAAGTATTAAGGGAGCAATAAGAAATAATCAGCTAGCCTAGCAATAAGTAAGAAGACCTTCCTAAAAGAGGGGCATCGTAGCTGAGACCTGAAGCATGAGTAACAATTATCCAGGTGAAGATGGGGTATTAGTTGGTTGTCTTGGGGAAGAATGATCTTCTAGGCAGAGGGAACAGCATGTGCAAAGGTCTAGAAAGGAGAATATTCTTGTAGTGTTCCCGAGACTTTGAGAATGACTGGAATATACAGTGCATAGGGGTGATGCCAAGATGAGTACCAGTAGTGAATATGAATATGGAGATTTGCTTATTCAAAAGCTCTCTTTGACTGCAGTGTGAAAAATGAACTTTAGGTGTGCCTTGAGATGGAGATAGACACTAGAGAGGGGGCACTGGATGGTTTTCTTACCTTCCTCATAGCTTTATTTAAGCCAAGACCAACCTGCTTATAAAAGCATCATTTTTTAAAATTATTTTTTATTTTTTTAGATTTTATAGAATGCACACTATTCTGGAAAATAAATTTTCCTCACACCCAGGCCTTTTTCCAAAGAACATCTCTTCTGGAGCTCTAGAGATTCTTGGAGAAAAGCTTCCTTCCTAAAGGTACAGGAGTTGCCAAAAGTGATTTAGTTACTCTAATGATTCCCATAAATCTAATAAATCCAAACAATATGTGTGTTGAGTGTCTGGAAAGGCAAATTATTAGTGTGTGTGTAGAAAACAAGATAAGGACAAATAAACAGAAGAAAAATATCTCTTCCTTGGAAGCATTTGTACTTTCGTTATAGAAATAAAACCTATAAGGTGGTGAGAAAATAAAGCAGCACAGAGTATTAAACTCTGAAGACATTGCTGAAGAATGCAGATAACTGCTGAGGGCTGCAAAATTAAAAACATACAGCATGATCTCAACCATGTAAAAATAAATATGCATGTATAAATATTCAAAGGAAATCATCAAAATTTAACATTGGCTCTGATTTGCTATAAAATTATAGGTCACATCTGCTTTCTTGGTTAGTTGGGCTATTTTATATTATTTTTTTTTCAAAGCACTATTGACTCATCAACAAAAATAATAAAAATAAATATGTTAAGGGAATGGAATGAAGGGAAGTTAGGAATGGGAATGATAAATTAGGTTTGACTGATAATCAAATTTCACTTTAACAAGCAGTGGAAGAGGAGGGAGGGCCAAGAATCAACACTCCCTTGTTTCTGGGCTCAAGTCCTAAGCAATCTGCCTAGTGGCTTCTAAGTCAACTTGAATTATGATGGTTCATTCTTCTCCATGAAGGACTGTGATTTTGTCCATTAAAATATATAATTAACAACAGCGTTCTACTTAAGGTTACAGGTAAATGACAGCAGATTCTTGGCTACGATGGTAAGGCAAAGTGTTAACACTTAACTCTCAAGTTAATCTGAATTTGAACTGGCTAACTGGCATTGTCTTTTCTTTTTTTTTTTTTTTTAAGATTTTATTTATTTATTTGACAGAGAGAGAGAGAGATCACAAGTAGGCAGAGAAGCAGGGGGAAGCAGGCTCCCCACCAAGCAAAGAGCATGATGTGGGGCTTGATCCCAGGACCCTGAGATCATGACCTGAGCCGAAGGCAGAGGCTTAACCCACTGAGCCACCCAGACGTCCCTGGCATTGTCTTCTCAAAGAAAAGACTGTGAGAACCTTGGTGGCTTAATATATCTTTGTCTTCCATTGAACTTGAGTTCCAAACCCTCATGGTGTCTTTTTAATATTTTTCTTTGTATTGTTCCTTCCCATGCATTTTTTTTAACCTGAAAACAGAAGCCAAATTAATTGACCAATCAAACAAAAGTGTTTTGAGTATTTGCTATACATAAAACATCACTCTAAGCTTTCTTTCTTTCTTGAATTATCCAAGATAATTGTAATCATAGAGGTCTAGGTTATGAGGTTGGTTACAACTTCCAGGAAATATGCCATTAATTTCTGCAGTGGGGAGATAGCATTGCCATTTATGAGCTCCATTTTTCTAATTTCTTCTACTTTCTATTTTTCTTTGTTTTCCAAGATTGAATGTAAGTTTCATGCAATGGGATGCCTGGGTGGCTCAGTGGGTTAAGCAGCTGCTTTCAGCTCAGGTCGTGATCCCAGAGTTCTGGGATCCAGTCCCGAATCCAGCTCCTTCCTCAGCAGGGAGCCTGCTTCTCTCTCTGCCTGTCTCTCCCCCTGCTTGTGCTCTTTCTCTCTGACAAATACATAAATAAATATCTTTTTTTTTAAATGATTTTATTTTATTTTATTATTTTTTTTTAAAGATTTTATTTATTTATTTGACAGAGAGAAATCACAAGTAGATGGAGAGGCAGGCAGAGAGAGAGAGAGGGAAGCAGGCTCCCTGCTGAGCAGAGAGCCCGATGCGGGCCTTGATCCCAGGACCCTGAGATCATGACCTGAGCCGAAGGCAGCGGCTTAACCCACTGAGCCACCCAGGCGCCCCATAAATAAATATCTTTAAAATTAAAAAAAAAATTCATTCAAAGGGGCCTCTACTTATAATTAGTTAATTAGCATTGCTATCTATTTTATTGCTCCATTTGGCCTTCCAAGTTCAGTGAAGATAGAAAATGAAAAGTGGTATATTTCTGAAGCTAGAGGAAATGAATTTGGGGTACATATTTCAAGGAAAGGTAGAGGAACTGACATATTGGGAAAGAAAGTGAAACTGGGAGTGTAACTTTTATTTGCAGTTATGGGCTCACCACAGCTGTGTCTTAATCCTTTGATAAAATAAAAGTGACACTTCTGAGTGTCTGCTGAAGTGATCAGATGTTAATATCTCATCATCTTTAAATGACTTCTTTTTTTTTTTTAAGATTTTATTTATTTATTTGATAGAGAGAGATCACAAGTAGATGGAGAGGCAGACGGAGAGAGAGAGAGAGAGATGGAAGCAGGCTCCCTGCTAAGCAGAGAGCCCGACGCGGGACTCGATCCCAGGACCCTGAGATCATGACCTGAGCCGAAGGCAGCAGCTTAACCCACTGAGCCACCCAGGCGCCCAGTATCTCATCATCTTAAATGAACCTCCTCCCTACATTGTCCTTGCTCTATCTCCTTTCTCCCCTACCTCTGCTGCCTTTTTCCCCTGCCCTTTTCTCCTCTCTCTCCTTCCCTCTGACCCTTTCAGTGTTCCTCCTCTTCTCTTTCCCATCGTTGTCCTTCCTTTATTTGAAAGACAACTACCTCAAAGCCACAGTGAGGGATAATTATTGAACTATGTCAGTAAAATACTAGATAAAGAATACAATGCTTTCTTAAGTCCATTTTATCTTCACTAAATTACCTTTCCTGTTCAATCCCCCAAAGGACAGACATGCTTTGAAAGTATCATGTGTGATATACATTCTAATGAGGTCCATGAAATTTTTCTTCATGACTACCAAGATATCCAGCCTCAAAGATATTAAAATAATTGAAAGCCTTTTGATAAGCTCAGAAAGTAAGTACTCTCCTATCTTGCAGCTCCACGTGGGTTAAATATTACTTCTCTCGGCATAAGAGATGAGGGTGTAATGGCTCACCTTTGCAAGTGTGTTAACATTTTCTGGGTTGATGTGACATACTTTTCTCAAGTGCATGGGCTAATCTCTGTATTAAGCTCTATATTCTTGGATATCTAGCAAAGGAGCATTTGGATGCATTTGGGAGGTAAATTTTTAAGAGGCTAATAACACTTTTAAGATACCAGAGTAAAAAATTAATTCAAAAGCTAAGTGAGTGTTTTTTCCTTGATAATTTCACTGCAAAAGATTATTCAAAAATCTTTAAAGATTTAGAAAATTATTTTCTGCTTGTATTTCTTGAGAGGAGAAGAATCACTTTTCTGGTTTTCTTTGTTTAAGGTTAATTTTAAATAAAAATATGTACATACAAATACTTGCCTGATGTAGGAAAGAAGTAACCCACTCAAGTTAAGCAAGAAAATATGTTGGAAGCATATTAAGTTATGCATAATGACTGTAGTTCTAGTTTTAGTAAGAAAGGTAAAATTTCATGTTATTTTATTACCTAACTCAGAAAAATTCAGGGAACATTCAAATAAGTGTTTTTATTTTATACTCCTGTAAGATTTTTCAAAGCTAATATCCACTATTTGATCCCATTTCCTCATTTTTTGGTTTGGGATGTATGGTAATCTTAATAAATTAGGTGGTAGTAAGTTATAGTGAGTAAAAGCATATATAATGGATTCTCCCAAACTGTTTTGGCAATTGATTTACTTTTTTGCAAAAGGGATTTTTATACAATAGGGGAAAATACGAAGGCGGACAGTCTCATAATACTGAAAGTCATCATCACTGTAAATTTACTATTCAAAATTAGGCCATTTTTAGGCAGGCCGACCTACATTCTAGCCTTTGGGAGTTTAATTGCCTCCACTCGATAAACATGATTGCGGCTTCTTCCAGGCACACATAAATATCCTTCAGCTGTGGCAGTTCTAATATCACCTAGCTCTGTTTCATGAAGTTTGGAGACAATGCTTCTAATCAAAATCGCACTCCTTTTTTAGGTTGGTTTCAATTTACTTCTCAGTTTTCTAAAACAGTGCCAAGCTTCAATAGCCCAATTTCTCATAATTTGACAATCAATGTATTTTTCTTCCACAAATCACTACCTTGCTTTCTAAAGCACAAAACTTTAGCATAGAGAATTCTCTTGAACCTGTTCCTACAAAGGGTTAGGAAATGAACTGAGATCTCTTGCCCATTCTTTAGACAAGACATTCTAGATGTATCACAGGCCACATGACTGGCAAGAGCAGTTTGTCTTTAAGGTTTGGAGAACTTGGGACTAAAATGGTCCTTCTGTAACCAAAAGCATCTGGTGAAGGAGCCTCTCTTAGCTTCCCTACTTTATCACCTCTCTTTAAATTTCATATGTAAAAGGACACCACACAAAAGCCAGGTGTGATGATTCTACACCGACATGGTTTCCATTTTGTGTTTGCCCACTGTCTTTTCAACCCATGGGATTGTTCAGAGAAATACAATTTCATCAAAATAATTAACAGCAGACTTTGATTTTAATATGTTTGCTTCAGTATATTTCATGCTTGCTATAACTACATGTTCTCTCTCCAATATTCTGTAACATCTCACAGGCATCACTGATGTTGATTCAAGAATGCTAAGAACACTGTGTCTATCACAGTGTTAATAGAAAGCCAATGTATTTCCTCTCCCTCATTGATAGCAGATATTTTCATTCAAATGACTTGATTATATTAAAGTGAAAAGAAGGAGAAAAGATACAGAATGAGAAATGCAAATATAACAAGGACACACAAAGACATGGTTTCCAACTTAACACACCCAACAAAGAACCAGTTTTTTAGAGCACCTGCTACAAATGAAACTCTATTACAGGCACAAAAATGTGGAAGTCTGGTTCATTGTCCTAAAGACATTCACCATCACTCTACTTTACTGCAACACAGGTTCATTTCCCTATAATTTTGCAAGTAGTCAGAGAATTCTAGGCGACTATGTCGCACATTCCTTATGAATAAGGTGAGAGTCTCTCTTTTTTACAAAGCTTATGTAAAGAAAACAGTCTAGCATCTTTCATTTAACATAGAGGTGCTTTGTGGAAGCACAATTAACTTGGTAAGTGGGTGTCTGCTTTGACTGAGAGATCAGGGCTATTTGAAGCCACTGCAATCAGTTACATAAGCAGGTATTTAGGGGAGAGTTTTCAAATGCATATTGCTATGTCAAGGCCCTGTTTTTTAAAAAAAAAAAAAAACAAAAAACAAAACAAAACAAAAAAAACCAATAAAAACACACACACAGCAAAAACAACACTCCCTTAGAATTGGGGCTGGCAGCTGTCTGGACCACACTGGAGCTATTTACAAGGAAATACTGAGCAAGTTTCTAAAGGAATGGAATGGCACTCAGCACTGAACTACTCCGTTTGGAATAATACTGGATTCTTCTTGGTATGGAAGTGCAATGAGGTCCACCACTCCCTCCAATAGCAGGGTTTTTCCCCCCCTCCAACAGCAGTTTAAGCAATGATGTTTACTATTTGTTATCCAGAACAAAAAAGAAGATAAGCCCAAGGAGACCACAGAAGGTTCTTGTCTAACATCTGAAGGAATCAGGAAGGGTTGCTATTGACAATCTTTAAAACAAGAAGGGACCCGATGAGATAGATGTTAGAAGTTCCCTCTGATAACAGTAAGAAGAATGGTCTGAAATGCCTGTGTGCATATGTTTGCGTGTTGGGATTTTACAACAGTGTTAATGGCTGTGGTGATGAATGATGAGGAGGCTCCAATATACTTTCAGGTAAGAGATAAAGAATCCCTAAAAGGGCAACAGACAGAAGAAAAAGAGTTAATAAAGGGATATTTAAGAAGTACAGTGGATAGGACTGGGTGACTGCCTACATATGAAAAATGAAGGGAAGGAGGGAGCAGTAAATGAGGATGCCCCACTGTGGCTTAGGAGCCTGGTGTACCACAGTGGCACTCACCAACCCAAAGACTCCTTGTGTGGGATTGGGGGAGCTGGAATTGAGCTCAATATTTGAGCTTTAAGTACCTGAAAAACATCAAGTTGGAGATATTTACAAAGGAATACATTGCTTAAGACCAAGGCTAGAGAGGAATACTTCAGAGTTATACACATTAAGAATTTGATCTAAGGCCACACTTGTTCAGAGAATGAAAAATGTTGGAAGACAAGAAGCTTGGGCAGAATCCATAAGAATGAGGAAAATAGTGTCAGGAGAATTCATTAAAAGGTGAACAATGCAGAAATATAGCCAGCTTTTTTTTTTTTTTTTTTAAATAGAGACTACATATGTTGATGAAACATTTCATCAACTCTGATGGGAAAATATATTAAAGAAAGGAGGAATTATAATGGATGGCAACCCATTTGCTGACATTTGTTTAATTATCTCAGAATAAATTTTTGTAGGACATGGGCTTACAGTACACTCAAATGTTCCAATTCATTGAAATGAAAGTGGTTCAGATCCAAAGAATCGTCTTCAGTTGGAATATTTTTTCAGTGCTTTAATGGGAAATTACCGCCAGTCAAGTGAAGTTGTATCCTGTTCAACCTTTTGAGATGAAGGATTTGCCTTTTAATGAGAAATTTGCATTTCATTATAAGGATGTACCCTCTGTCTTTTATTTGGTTATTCTCTACAGAAGCAGGTTCTTCTTTGGACCATGTGCAAGGCATATAATAATGACAGGTTCCAGAAAATTTATTTCAGACATTTAAAATAAAAAAAGGCATAGTTAAAAGAAGTGAGTACTAAAACACACACACACACACACACACACATACGCATACTCTCTCTCCTTTGCTCCTTTGGTGGGTGAGATATTAAAAGAATACTTAGAGGTGACCTCACAAATTTCCTGTTTCATGGCCAGGTATCTGTGAAGACAGAACTAGTCATGAAGAGTTGTGTTAGATTAGATCATTGAATATGCCAAAAATTATTTGTAAAAGGGAACTTGATCATCAAGGCCACCTGCGTTAGCAGTGTATTTTAAGCAAGAAAATAGCCACATGCATTGGTATATGGGGTGTGTGTGCTTGGGGCGGTGGGGAGAGTTCCAAATTCTAACCTAATATGTATAGACAAAAGTTAAATTAAATAATAAAGAAATAGCAAAATGATCTCCTATCTATGAAGCAATAGCACATTGCATTAAGAATAATTTTAACAGCTAAACACATTTGCTGCTTATAATAAAATAATCACATGGTCAGGTTTTCCATTTGGATCAATATGATCATTAATGTCACAATATCTCCGAGGGAACATCAGAATTGTCTGAGACATGTCAAATTATGTGCAAAAGAGTTTCTTATATTTGATAAACAAAAGTTAGAACCAACATCAAAAATTTCAAGAAACTTAAACTGGAAGAAAGCTCTTTCCTCTGAAGTCTTACAGCATTTTCTGGATTCCTCAAATACCATTTTTTAATCACTATATGTTAGTTTCATTATTTTTGTTTCACCATTCTTTATTGGAAATTCCTTGAAGGCAAAATAGAGAGTTCAATATTTTTATTTTGTTTTGTTTTGTAATTGCCTATGATAAAGTATCTTCTTAAAAATCTTCCATCAAACAAAGAATGGTATGTACCTTATCAACTTAATTTTTTCCTTTCTGAACTGTTTGTCTTTTCTGAATAGGAAAGGAGAGGGTTATGAGTACATAAAAAAACCAAATGGCATAATATACATATGGAATTCCAGAGTTTGAAATGGGCTTCTAGGCAAGATATTTAATCATCTCTCAGAGGTTATCTAGCTAAACCTCCCACCAGTATCATGGGAAATCTAATTTGTTGGAAACTGTGTATCTAGAATGTTTTAATTAAGAGAACATTTTACATTTACAGTTGTCTCCCTTATCCAGAGGGCACATACCAAGACCCACAGTGGATGCCTGAAATTATGGATAGCACTGAACTCTATTTATACTATGTTTTTTCCTATGCTTAAATACATCTATGATAAAACTTAATCCGTAAATTAAGTAAATTAGGTACAGTAAGAGAACAAAAAAATAACTAATAATAAAATAGAACAATTACGACAATATACCATAATAAAAGTTACGTGAATGTATTCTATTCCTCAAAATATATATTTTTTAATATTATTTATTTATTTATTTGACAGAGAGAGAGAGAGAGAGAGAGATCATAAGTAGGCAGAGAGGCAGGCAGAGAGAGGGGGTTAGCAGGCTCCCTGCTGAGCAGAGAGCCCAATGGAGGACTCGATCCCAGGACCCTGAGATCATGACCTGAGCTGAAGGCAGAGGCTTAACCCACTGAGCCACCCAGGCACCCTCAAAATATCTTACTGTACCCTACTCACCCTTCTTCTCATGATGATGTGACAAGAAAACATGACCTAGTGATGAGACGAAGTGAGAATGATACAGGCATTATGATGTAATATTAGGCTGTTATTGATCTTTCTTTTTTTTAATTATTTGTTTTAGAGAAAGAGCGTGCACGCATGAGAATACAGAATGCAGTGAGTGGGGGGTTGCAGAAAGAGGAGAGAATCTCAAGAAGACTCCCTACTGAGCATGGAGCCCCACCCAGGGCTGGATCTCATGACCCTGAGATCTAACCTGAGCTGAAATCAAAGAGTCAACTCAACTGACTGAGCCATCTAGGTGCTCCTGCTTCTGATGATTTGTCAGAAGGAGGATCATCTGCTTTCAGACTGCTTGACTAGGGGGACCTGAAACTGTAAGACATCGAAACTTCAGAAAGTGAAACCAGGGATGTGATGTGGCGGGTGGGGAGAGACCACTGTATGTTTGTGGACAAGGCAGGAAGCTAGGAGTGACCCAGAGACTCTGGAAAAAATGTGATGCTTTGTACTGTTTCCATCCTTTCTGTTAATTTTTGGAGTCCCGTGCTCTCTTCTATCTGTGACTCTAAAGAAAACTAAGTGACTTTATAACTTAGAAGTCCTGTACCAAAATCTCTCCTCTTCCATCACTGCTCAGCCATGTGACTGCTGGCCTCTATCCAACCTGAACAACAAACATCTCAAGGAGCATTGTCCTGGCTGTACCTCCTGAGCAGGTGATATAGAACTTCATTTTTTTTCATCTGCAGATTTAGTGTGAAGTTAGTTTTCTCACATTACAAACAACACTGCAGGCCCTGTACATGGACACTTTCTCAATGCCCAGGCAGCAATGGTAATCATGAATAAATAGTATCCTTTCTGGAAACTCTTCCTCCAGATGTGTGGAGAATTGTAATGCTAGATCATAATGGTAGAGAAGAGCAAGACATTAAATTAGCAGGTAGATGAATGGGATCCTGGTAATGAGGTACCCTTTGAGGAACTGTGGGCCTCCTCATGAGGGGCACTACATTTTGTAGAAAATTCTGAGATACTAGATGTTGGAGAAAAAGAAATCACTTAAGCATACTGTATACTTCTGACTAAAATTAGTTTCTTTTGTGTGGCAGATACAATAGTCATTGTCATTTTATTAAGAAACACAAATAAAACAAACAAACAAAAATCCCACAGGTGCATATGACCTAAAATGCCAAGTGTTTAGTAGGTAGGTTTTAACCTCAGTGTTGGTACCTTTGGAAAAAGAGAGATATGGAAGGGCAGTCATTATTAGGCGACTGCCTGTGGTTGTGAATGCAGAACCTGGGATATGGACCTCATCAAAAGGGAGTAGAATTAAGGTCTGGACATAAGGATCAGCAGTTGGCTGCACTGTGTTCTTTTAAGCTCCTTGAAAAAAATGAAGATGACCCAGTGATGTTTTGGCTAATATCTTATATAACAAAGCTGAGGGTGGGAAAGCATTACATTTTTAAAGTATTTTTATGGTTTCAGAGAATTTTAGTATCGTTCATATTTAAATGGAGGTCCGCAGCATTAAAACTACTTGAAATGTGTAACAGGGAGGGTATTGGAGTAGGAGAAAAGGGTCTTTGGGTGGACTGTTCTTCACTCCTTTGCTGTTTCTTTCACTCCTGAAGGTTGGCACACAGTGCACTTGTCCTGATCTGTCAGCAGATCCATCACTAAAGCCCTCATTACTGTTGGCATCAACTCTTATCAGAACAAACTCCCTTTGCAGTCAATGAAAATTTTACTTTTCACTGATTCATCTCACTCCCTAAACAATGACTTGAAGACAAAATGTTGTGAAGAACTGAGTAATAATAAGATGTAGTTAAAGGTATCTGGGCAGTGAGCTACCTTATCAGAGACAGCAAAGTACCTTCTTTTCCAGAAGAATTGTTACACACTCTCTACATTCACCCTCCCCTCCAAAACTGGAAAGACGTATTTCTCAGAGTCAAACACTTCTTCCTGATGCTATACTACTCTTGTGCTCTACAGTGTGTACCAAATGCAAAATATACTGCCTTTTCTTCTTCAAATAATCATTTTTTTTCTTATTATCTGTGTGGTGAATAAATAATCCCTTCATTTTGCAGAGAAATGTGTTGAAATACCACGATTTTTTCCTCATACATATAATATACCATTGAAACACTTACTTGGAAGAGGGCAACATATGAGTCTACATGAACAGCTCAAACTCTACCACTTATAACAACAAAGTATGGGGTTGGGTTACTCTGAGTTGGGAAATCAATCCTTCAGAAGATTCTAGTATTTCATTTAATTACAGTGGTTTTCAAAGTGTGTTCTCTGAACCAGCAATGTCAACATCATCTGAAAACTTGGGAGAACTGCAAATTCTGTGAATCAAAAACTTAGGGAGTAGGGCTCAGCAATGTGTGTTTTTAATAATAAACCTTTAGATGAGTCCGATATACACTTAAGCTTGAGAAGCACGGCCCTAGAACAACTTCTTTCTCCTGAGTTTGCAGTGTCAACTTGATGGCAGTGAGTCAAATTTGTCCCGGAAACATGGCAGGAAGTTGAATTTTTTTTCTTTTTTTGATTCCCAAGAAATTAAATATGTGTATGTTAGTAGAAAGATGGCTAAAAGAAGGGGATCAAGGTAGATTAAAATGTAAGGAGAAAGAGGTTGTGTTAACAAGACAGACAGAGGCGCATAGGCACCCAGGAGAAAACATCAAAGCACAAAGATGAGGAAGTAGGAAAGCACTTAAACATGTCACACTGAAGAAATGTAGAGACACACATACTCGATAAGCCACGGATCTTTTATCATCAAGGAAGTATACATAAATTTGTGTCTTATTTTTCTTTTCTTCTTTTTTTAAAGAAAAAAATCTCATTCTGATCAAGCTTGGGCTTAGTCAGACGTGCACTATGAACTTCAGAAAGGAGACTTCAAGAGTTTCAAAGAAAAAGTTGACAGAAGCTATGACATCTTACTCCATTACAGAAAAAGAAATCTCAAATGTTGGAGAAGTCTTAAAAATATCATGCAGATTATGTTAATAGAAATAATTGCACTGAGGAAGGAAAAGGGGAGAATCCTACAGGAAGTGAGGTGGCAAGGAATGTTCTCCAACGAGCTTACCTTTTACAAAGAGATGTCAAAAAATGTAAATGAGGAGACAGTTTAAAAGAACACCATAGATCTCTGAGAATAATGTTCAGAAGGCTAAATTTAAAATAAGGTGCCAAAGGCTGAGTGTAAGAAAAAAGTTCTTTTTGTTTGCTGTGAATATTTGACTTATCTTGTTTTCTTTGTTTGGACCAAGAAGATCAGAGGAGAAACAGGCTCCCTGCATTGGACTAGTAATGTAACTCTTGGTGGCTGACCAAAAAGAAAAAAAAAATGGAGAAGAAAGCCGCTGCTAAATTTCTGTCTTCTCTGTGAGAATGAAGGGGTGGAAGGATATTGGGAAAAAAGGAAATGGGACTGAGTAAGGAATAGATGATAAAACATATTATTGAATGATGCTTCTAATTGTCTGCTGACCTGTGTGAATTACCACTCACTGTTCCAAGAACATGAGAACGTGAGAAGAAGACCCAGAGCTGTCAACAGTGATGTTGATGCAGCCACAGTGAATACAGAGGAATCATGAGCTTGGCAATGGGCAAATGGAATTTTGGTTGAAAAAAGAAAATGTGAATTTCTCACACACCTCTATAAAGATTGATGTTGATTTGAGGCCTGATATTTGGTTAAGCCGTTAAGATAAGACATAAGGGATAACATGATGCTGATTTGAGGCACCCCCCTTTTTTTAACAGAGTCACAGATAGATGTATCAGAGAATGGCAGAGGACCTGGTGTGCTTCACTCCTTCAAGGCAGCCTCTGAAAAAGCCCTTATGGGCAGTGTCAGAATTCTCAGTTATTCTTTCAAAATGTAAATTGCTCAAACTACTTTGGAAGACTTTTTGGCATTATTAAGTAAAGTTGACTCTATCTACAGACTCCATGACTCTGGTATTCCTCTCCTAGCTAAGGAACCTGTAAAAATTTTGCACACATACACCAGGAGACATGTATGCAGGTATAATACTATAATGGCCCAAAAGAGCGAACAAACCAAATGTTTATGAATATTAGAATAAAGAGTGACATGAATGCTCAATCTGGCAATGAAAAGGAACTAATCAACACTAAACACATCAGCATGGATAAATCACACAAATAAAACTTTGAGTGAGATTAGCAAGGAATATATCCCATTGAAATCCTCTTATATAATGCTCAAAACAGGTGAAATAATTTTATTATTCAAGAATGTATACTTAATGGTGATGCAACATGGGGGCTTGAGGGGGTAGGAGAAGAATAAATGAAACAAGATGGGATTGGGAGGGAAACAAACCATAAGTGACTCTTAATCTCACAAAACAAACTGAGGGTTGCTGGGGGGAGGGGGGTTGGGAGAAGGGAGGTGGGTGGGATTATGGACATTGGGGAGGGTGTGTGCTTTGGTGAGTGTGTAAACCAGGTGATTCACAGACCTGTATCCCTGGGGATAAAAATATATTATATGTTTATAAAAAATAAAAAATTTAAAAAATTAAAAAAAAAAAGAATGTATACTTAAGTGTAAAAACTGTAAACCAAAACAAGGGAAAGATGTTATCAGAGAAGTCATGCTCTTAGTGGTTATTACTATTCAAGGTAAGGGAACATGGTTGGAAATAGCTGCTACAGGAATCCTGAGCTGTTGGAGGTGATTTATGTTTTAACCCTGGTGCTGTTTCATGGTGTTTGCTTTATAATTGTGCTTTAAACTATACATATCTCCCATATATTCTTCTGTATGTATGATATATTACCCAATTAAAATGCTAGAGAAAATGTCTCTCATGGTATCGCTACGAAGAAAGATGAAGAAAACATTTTGGAGGATGATAGTTAATAATTCCATGAATTTGTATTACTGAGCAAGATGCTGATTTAATTACTGTATCAGATGAGGCTCGAGAGAATTTTTCAGAGGCATATTGAAAGGTTCTGTCTTCAACCTTGTTCATTGTTTTATCAGGGGCTCAAATGGAAATATAAAATATGCATATCAGATCTGAAGCTTGCATTGAAAATAGGATGGGTACAGACCTCGTCATTATTTCTTGGACTTTTGTGTACATACGAATCACCTGCGAATCTTGTGGAAATGTAGATCCTGGTTCAGGCAATTCCTTCCCTCCAAACTGGGAGTAAGTCTTTTTTGTCTCATGGGAGTCGGGAATGAAAGGAAAAATATCAAATGTGCCCTGCTTTGTAGCTCTCATCAAGAGCAAGTTAGGGACACCTTGTGGCTCAGTCATTAGGCATCTGCCTTCAGCTCAGGTCAGGATTCCAGAGTCCTGGGATTGAGCCCCACATCGGGCTCCCTGTTCATCAGGAACCCTGCTTGTTCCTCTCCCACACACCCTGCTTGTGTTCCCTCACTTGCTGTATCTCTCTCTGTCAAATAAATAAATAAAATCTTAAAAGAAAAAAGAGCAAGTTTTAATGATCAGGTATAAATGTGAGGGTCAACAGGATGGTTCTAAATTATGAACAATAACTGTTTTATGAATAACTTTATATCTTGGAAAAGAATGGGTTTACAATAAGGAAGAAAAAATAAGGTGTGTTTATTGTTTGTACTCTATGCCAGATGAATTGGCAAGTGCTTTCTTATTTTTTAATTCCTTCCACCACTCCATGAAACAGATGGAATTCTTATTCACATTTTATAGAGAGAAGTCAAATGGCCTCGCCAAAGTTACACATCTCCTAAGAGATAGAGTCAAGATTCAAATCCAATCTTCTACCTTCAGAGACAGTGTCCCTTTTGGCCCACCATCCTCCTTCACTGCTGCTCCAAGAAAGAAGCAAAATCTCATTTTGGTGAAGTATGGATGAGAGGTATCACTATTTTTAAATATCCTGAAAATTGCATCTTTAATATATATAAAAATCCATGGTGATGATCATGGCAGGTATCCATTCTGAATATCATTTTTTAATGAAAATTCAAATATCAACTCATTACAAGTAAATAACTCTTTTTGCTGGATAACAGTGAAATGAGCTTTGTTTTATAAACTAGTTTCTAGGGAACTTAGCAGTTACAAGTTCAATTTTGTGAGTAAAGGCATATCTCAGAGATAGTGAGCTTTTGCTTCTAGATCAATGCCATAAAGAATATCACAATACAGTGAGTCAAATGAACTTTTTGGTTTCCCAGCCCAATAAAAGTTATGTTAGCACTATACTGTGGTCTATTAAGTGTGCATTACTGTTATGTCTAAAAAACAATGGACATACTTTAATTAAAAATATTTTATTGCTGAAAAATGTTATCATCTGACCTTTCAATAAGCCACAATCACCGTTCTCAGATCACCATAACACATATAATAATAATAGGAAAGTTTGAAATATTGTGAGAATTACCAAATTGTGACTCAAAGACATCAAGCAAGCAAATGTTGTTGGAAAAAATGGTGTCAACAGACTTGCTCAACAAGGGTGGCCAGAAACCTTCAATTTATTAAAAAATGCAGTATCTATAACATGCAATAAAGCAAGGCATAATAAAATGAGTTATGCCAGTAAACTGAGAGGAAATGTGTCTCTTCCAAGGAGTGATTTAGTCAGAATATCCGTTTTCAGAATAGAGAATCAGCCCTGTTACTATCACCTCTGGTTTCCCAAAGTGCTCACCCTCCCACACTTCGTAATATAGGACATCAGCTCTTTAGTTCCCCATCAAAGCATGCAACTTCAAACATTATGAAATCCAACTCTTACCAAATGTTTAGCTAAATAAAGTAACACTTGGTGGAGACTACATAAGGGATACACGGCCCACTGACTGTCGAATTTGTTAAAATCTCTCCTTGCTACCAGTTAGAACACAACAGGTCTACATGCCTGGCCCTCCATGGGTTAGCAGTCCCACAGAACTTCCACCATTAAAATGTTTTCATGTTATGTTCTCATTTTTCAACATAAGTTGCTGATAGCCACAGCTGTATACACTTTTTCTCTGTGCTTGCCAAAAATGTCCAGTCTATCAATCCTTTAAGAGTCAGTAATAGAGAAGATTGGTAAAATCATATCTTTCCTGCTATGAAGGTCAAGCTTTTTTTTAGTTGTATCTTTTGGGATCCAGATAACTGATCTGGATTTGAAGTTTAAGCTTTATCAGCCATTCGATCACAACCACAAGCATATCTTTATTTTCTTCTTTTATTCTGTTCCTTTGATCTTTTTGAAAGCCACTTGAAATTATTTATGATTTCTTTTTTTTTAACAAGTAAAAATTCTCAGAGGGTTTAGAGAGGTGGGGAAAAAAGCAATCCACTCTAAAAATACCTTTGCTGATTGGTATAGTTTAGGACATGTACAGAAATATTGATGGATTTATTAGAATCTTGGTGGGCAAGGTCATAACTGTAGGAACCAAACAAACTGGTCTCTTTTGAAGTTCACATACCAGATGGTGAAGATATTAACAAGAGGCCACTGATGTGTTGTTAGGTATAAGCACTTTCTTCTCTTCTTGTGGATTAACTCCAAGAAAGGACAAAGAACAGCTGTCACTCCTACTACCACCACTCATGCCAACCAGTTTTAAACTCAAATCCAGGCCCATAAACAGGAGTTTCCCCAATGGGAGTAAGTATGGGTCTGCATATAGCTTCCTGTTGGGCAGAATGCAGAAAGACAACCACCATGAACCAGGAGCCAGAAGGTTTGTTTTGGGTTTTTTTTTGGTTGGGTTTTTTTTTTTTTTTTTTGGGTTCACTCTTTTTAGCTTTGTGTCCTTGGAGAAATCACTTACTTCCAGGAATCTTAGTTATTTGATATGGAAATGAGGACGAATAATGCAAATGCAATTCAATACAATAGAAATATCAGCTTCAAACTAAGTCTGGGCTAGTTGGCCACAGCTCGATGTAAAACAAGTCCTTCAATGGGGCTGAAAGGTGTGATGGAAATATCAGTTTAGCACTCTGGACTGAGAAATGGAAATTGATTAGCATGAACACGGCTGCCCTTTCCAACCAAATCACTGACCTAATCTTGTTTTTCTGATGCTGTTTGCTGGACTGCTCTTTCAGGCAACTCCCCCCAGGCCACTGCATTGCAGTTTCTTCCTTCCTGTTTTTCTACCCTGCAGTTCTATTTTGCAGTTTCTAGATCTTGCCTTCGTCCAAACACTAGGCAGACATCTGACACTGTAGACACTTAATAAATATGACATCAATCAATAAAGTAATTAATCAGAAACAGCTGCCAGTTAGATCCAGCGCCACAAACAGTTGCTTGTATTTTCTCATTTGCTGAATTTTTATCCAAGGAATAGTGGCCAGGAAGGAATACTGCCAAATTGTTGTCTGCTCTGATTTCTGACAAATGTCAGTGACGTTTGGTCTAGTTTCTTAGCTAATGTATCAAATATACTTGTTGAGTTTCTACTACTGTGTACTGAACTGAGGGATGGTGTTAGTGAATAAGTTGAAAAGATGAGGGAAACGTATACTACGGTTGGGACAAATTAGAGAAACACCAGTATATTTATCAAAAAAGTCTGAAGGTGTAAGCAAATCCACGTATTAAAGGTATTCACTGCTAGGGAAGCATGCACATATCTTTAATACAGATAAATAGGCACAGACACTTTTCGTCTTTAAAGGTATTTTTCATTTCAATAAATTTCCATATCAATCCCAAGCCTTCTCAGAGTGGTTTATAATTTTCTGATCCAAGCTGTTCTTTTCAGCATCTATAACAATATTAGTCATGTCCAGATGCCAATCTAGGCCTACACCTCACAGAATCACTAGGGGAATATTATTCATTCCCTCTGATAGTATTGAATAATTCTTTTTATGCTGAGAGGCAGCATTTTCTGATGTCCAAAATCAGAAGACTAGAACTGAGAATGTCAAGATTTTATTTCCTCACCATGTTCATCTTAGTTTTAAGACTTTTACCTCAAACCCACTTGCACTTTCTGTACATTTCTTCATTATTAGTTTAAGTCATTAGAGTGATAACCTCATATCACAGGTTTGCCATAAAGCATGCTTTATCATGTATGCCATGGATACGATCTCAAATCCAAAGTGTTCCCCCTCTCTAAATTCAAATAAATGCCCGTGTTTGCTTTTCTCACTATGTAAAATGTCTCAAAGAAATGCCACCAAAAATAGGTGCCGAGCTCATAACAATATTCAAAAATGAAAAACGTGCTTCCAGATGCCAAGTATTTATAAAAGTGAGGCTGTCTGCCTCCCTGAGGGGATATAGCTTCTCAGATGCACTATAACATTTATATTGAATACTTCGGGATAGAAAGGAGAGATGCTATTTAACCGCAGGGGGGACAGAGCACAGATTTTGGGCTTAGCCCTTTATCCCAAATCTAAAGTAAAATTTAGTCTTCAATGTAGGAGAATTAGAACACAAAACTCATGGGTTTGAAGGAAAGAAGAGAGGAAGGAACGAGAAGGGTAAGCTCATTATTCCTGATTGAGCCTGCTTGCAAGACCCAGTATTAGTCCTATTTTATGAGGCCTTCCTGAAGGGGAGTTTAATGCTGCTGTTTTATGTATTTTCATTACTATTTTAATTTTTGTGCTTGCATCCTGAGGCATTTTCATGAAGGCAGCAATTTTAGATAAGGAAGAAGAAGAATATAACATTTTTTTCTCCTTGCTGCCATAATATTTTAACATGCCCTAAAGATATCCTCATCTCTTTGGGAGCTAGGCTCTTTTCCTCTCTTCTTACAGTGTGGGGATCCTTTCTAAACTGAATCCAAGTTTGTAATAAAAATCTGTAAATATTCGTCTAGTTTTCTTTATAGATTTGAGTCTTCCTATTCTAAGTGCCATTCTAGATGTTATGTTCTTTTTTTGTTTTTTTTTTAGATGTTCCATTCTGAAGAGTGAATGAAAACACAGATGTATAACCTAAATTTGAGGTGAGGGTATCTGATACTCAGCAGAAGAAAAATGTTATTATTTTGAAAAAAAAAAAAAAAAAAGAAAAAAAAAGAAAGACTTAAAAATTGCTAAACTAAGGGTTGGCAAACTAAAGCCCACCAACCAAATCTGGACCTTGCTGGTTTTTGTAAATAAAGTTTTATTGGTACACAGTAGTATGCATTTGTGTATGAATTGTCTGGAGTCGCACAGAAAAGTTTACTGACACCTTGGCTAGAACATATCTGTATGTTCCAATTTTATTTCCTATTATGCTATTATGTTATATTGCGTTTAGAATTTTTTTATTGAAATGAGTAACTTACGAATTTTGAAAATGAACTTAGGAATTTTCAGGTTTAAATTTCCAAATATTTTTGGCATGCATTCCAAATGACAAAGTCCTCAAAATACTGTCAAACAACATTTTATTAGCTAAAATGCTGTAAAGTTTCAATGTAATAGCACCATAATATTTAGAGGCTGCAATTCTAGGCAGAATTTGGAAACAGGATTCATATGTTCATATTTCTCCATCAAAACTTGAAAAGAGTATATGATTCCGTAATTGCAGAATATGCCCCATTCCTTCTTTAAAAAAAGAAATAATAACTGCTACCTACTTCTCCTGACCTTTTACTACAGCCTTTCCATCTCCGTCACAATAGTTTATTACATGCTGTCACCTCTGCCTATCAGTCCTCTATCAGTCATGGGAGGAGAGGAATATCCTAAAGATTTCCCACCTCTGGTTCCAGCCAGCCCTGCATCCAAACCATCCAGAGAAGAAAGCTGCATGTCATCTTTCTAAAAATACATTTTTGGGGTAATAAATTTTACTAACACCCTTTAGAATTTGAAAGTTTTCTTGAAGCCCAATAATTTACTGTAGTTTTATTCTGTTCTCTCTTCTAACTCAGAAGAGATAGAGCATTCTCTTGATCGCACATAAAATATTTGTAATTGTTATAATATTTCTAAAATTGCAGGTTTTGATATTCCCACAATGGCTTAACCCACATAGGATGGTTCATTTTCATTCTTTTTGTTCTTGAGATGATAAGACATCTTAGGTGTCCCCACTTTAGAGACCCCTATAATTAAATTGTGTTTATTATTATTTTTTTAATGTATTCATTCCCTTTGGAGCATAAGCACTAACATTTACTCGTTGCTTATTTTAGTAAAGTTACTGAAAAGTATTTCTCATTTCAATCTTTCCAGGGACCTCAGGATAGTTCCTGAGAGAGAAAACGTCATTTATCCCAATATCACACAGCTAGTAAGTGACAAGGCTAGAATGACATCTTAGATGTCCTGATGCCAGAGATGGAGTTTGTGCCTCCTGAATTCTGCAGCTTGGAAGGCAGGGGTTGAGTATAACATGCCTTTGTTTTTCCAGAGTTCAGCACAGATTTTGGCATATGGGATAACCTCACTAAAATGTATGTTGAATAAATGAATGGCCAAACAAAATTGAACAAGCTGTTCAAAGCCTATGTAGAAACATTAGCTATATCTTCAGCAGTTGTCATGTCTTGGTTTAGCTGTGACTGAGCCAGTTTGACTACTTCAGAATTTGCTTGAACACCATTCAGACATTTAAGAAAAATAGAAAATTGGAGAGAAAATACTCACAATATACAGATTAAATAATATTGAGGAACAAGTAAATGTAAGTTACTTGAGAGAACACATCAGAGCATCACTCTAAAACCTGCCATCTCTAAACTAACTTACTTTAGTATATGTGCTTACTTTAGCTAATTTCTAAATTTCTTCCCTCAGGATTGTTGGGTCAATGGTTCCCAGATATTCACCCACATTTAAATTTATGTGTCTTACTCATTCCTATTGAAGCTGTGCCTTCATAGAAACAAGAGAATTCCAGATGCAAGTGGCTCTGTTGGGAAGCCCTAATCCTTTAGAGTTTTGAGTGAACTCTCCAGTCTCTCTTGAATGAAATACAGGCAGATGAAAAGTTTTAGTCATATTCCCAGTACCTTGATTTCATGTTAAATTAAGAAAATATACATTAAATGATAAGATGGGCTGATTATTTTCTATTTCTATTTTCTTTTAATATTAGTTATAAACTAGTATTTTAACTGGGTTAATGATACACTCTTTAGGGATCCTTTTTTTAAGAGTCTCCAGGAATTTCCCCTTTCCTTCAGCTGTGTACTTCTGAACTTACTGATATTTATATGGGGATAGCTGTCTCAATTGTTCTTTTATTTATCTTGTTTAAAAGATTACCTGCTTATTTGAGAGAGAGAGAGTGGGCACAAGTGGTGGGGAGGAGCAGAGGGAGAGGAAGAAGCAGGCTGTCCGATGAACACGCAGCCAGAAGCCAGGGTTTGATCCCAGGAGCCTGAGATCATGACCTGAGCCAAAGGCAGACGCTTAATTGACTGAGCCACCCAACGCCCCTGTTCTGACTTTTAAAAGGTCCTTTCATTTATTGAAATAATATATATTTTATCATGCAGCATCATATCTGATTTATGATACAAGTTATCAATTCTTGAACCCAATAAAATGCACATAAAATGAGGTTTCCCGAAAGACATTGTCGAAAAATAATAGAATGGAAGCTTGTTTGAATTAAGTGCTCCTGTTTAGGGTACATTAAAGCAAGCTGTGTTATTAGGAAGTTAGAGTAGCTCAAGTTACATTTCTAACTTCTGGAGAAAACATCATGAAGGGAAAAAAATAGCATGGATGCTCATAAAAGCTCCCTTGGCACCACTGCCATAAGCCAAATATTGCCTGGGACGGCTTTGGATTCATTCAGAGCTTGATTATTGGGTTGTCTGGTCCATGTTCCAATCACCAAAATGGCTTTTTCCCCTTTGTTCCCATGAGATGAGGAAAGACTTTAGTAAGTGAACCCAAATTGAGATTTTGTTTGATAGAACTCACCCTTCCTTTCTGTCTTCCTTGTTCTAATGACTACAACGTCTTTTTCAAAAAAACGGATCTGTTAATAAGCACATCTGGCCAATTTCCAGTTGGAAAATTCAATTTTTGTCTGTCTATGTACCCTGAGAAAATTCCCTTAGATAAAGAACTAAATGATCTTTAGAAATTTGTGTTGCCTTGATAACTGCAATGGTTGCGTGCAGACTTCTTTGATAGTCTTTTACCTTTGTCTGTATTTACTCTCAGTGAAACAAATACAAAACTACTGAGCCTGATCCATGAAAAAATTTGGAGTTTGGTAGCTTTGATTGCTTATATCATATGCAGTCAACCACTAAAGCAGCATAGATTAAAGCATAAAAATTGCTGCAATCACGGGGTATTATAGATTCTCATTAGAGTCCCACAATCAAGAAACTTGGATCAGAGGAGCACACAGACGTAGTAGCACACATATGTACCCTATCATATATGAAGAAAAACCATGTCTCGTTAAGATGTAAAATGGGTTTTCTTCTAAGAATGTCACCTCTTTCAGGGCATAGAAATAAAAATACTAAGATTACTAGTTACCTGAAAAACATGTTAGTATTACTATGGAACACTGACTATTCTGGAAGCTGTGCATTCTGGAGATTTAGTGCAGCTTTGAAACTATTACGATAATCCAAGATGAGCCTGGGACAGGTATTAGGACAACTTGGACTAAAATAGATTATGCAATAAATAGCCAAGTGTGAGAACAGACCCACTAATGAGAAATATTTAACAACAAGCATTTGCTCAAATGTCATCTATTTTCTACAAACTGGAACACAGCAAGTGGTCCCCCAGTTCCATGATTACCTTTTGATTTCCGGGGGAAATACGTTTTAGAAGGGTCAAAATACTGCACTTGAAAAATGAACTACAGGCATGAGTAAAACTGGCATGACTACATAAAATGTAGAAAGGCTGATTTTTCTTAACTGAGTTTCATAAAATTGTCTTAGGGCAACCTGTCTTCTCTGTGTTAGCAAAATGGGGAAAAATCAGGTGAGCAAACAGCATATTCTTTACAGTTCTCCTAAAGCTGCGGAAGGTGGCTTCTGCGATTTAGCAGGCCTTTTCCCTCTTTTGTGCCAGGAACTAGGTTTTGTAATATTACCTTGAGGATTTAGCATCTCGGCTTGGCTGTTTCTGACTCTCCAAAATGAGGAAGATGAATTATTTAACATCCAGGAAGCACCAGCTGTGTTCTCTCCTAAAACCGAGCTTTCCCCACCAATGGGATTTACAATTGAAATAGGTTTCTAATCTAAATAGGACTACAGTTTTGACAAGTGAACAAGACTAGGGAGTTTTTCCTAAGTGGAGGAAAGACATTAGTGAGCATTTCTTAGTGGTTTTCCCTGGGTACTTAGAAATCTTCCAGAGGTTATAGCCTCAAGTCTTGCGGAGTGGACAAAGTACTCCTAATACGGAGGCACAACTCTGAGGCCACTTCAGAAGAGGATTTATAACATGCAATAGGAGACAATCTAGGTTAAGTACAAAGACAATTTTCCTGATGGCTGGTATTGCAGAAGGAGAAGAGAATCTGAGAGAGCTCTTTCCCTCAGTGTTCAGAGAACCAGAGCAGTGGCTCTTGATGGGGAACAATTTTGCATCCCAGGGACATTTGGCAATGCCTGGACACATTTGTTTTTGGTTGTCAAAACCGGGGAGAGGAGCAGGATACTGCTATGTCTCGTGGGGAGGGGCCAGGGATACTGTTAAACATTGTATAATGTGCAGGGCAGTCCCTCCCAACAAAGAATTATCAGCCCCAAAGTGTCAACAGTGCCAAGGTTAAGAAACCCTGACCTAGAGAACTTATGCAGTTTTGGAGTTCTCTTAAATGTTAGCATACTATAATTAACTGTTAAAGAAGGCTTTCTGTGACTCTAATTAGCCTACCCGGGCCAGTTCTAGGAAATAAGATAATTCTCCCTGTTCATTTACTGAGAACAAAAATGCTGGTTTACCACCCAAATGGGTGCACTCTAAAGACGGGCTCTTCTTCCACCCCAGGTGCTCTCCCTGTACTCCTCCGGCTGATTCCAACCTTTGTTCTTGGAACTAGCTCAAGTCCCACTTCATCCCAAAAGGCCGAGGGAAAGACAAAGGTGATCCATTGTTCCTCTGGACTCCTTCCTATAGCAAGTGATATCTGCATACCCCGTTGGACATTGACCGGCTCATCTACTTACCGTACGTATGTGACAAGGCAATTGCATTGTGAACTTATTCAGTCAAGTCAACTAAATTGTAAATTCCTTACTGGCAGGGATACTGCTTCCGAAACACAGAATCTATTACCGGCTTGCACATAGTGAGAACTCTGTAATCCTTTATTCATTATGTGATGATGAATATTCAGTATCTTCATATATTCTGAGTACCCTCAGAGTGGTAGTTATTAAATAAAATTAGAAGGGCTTTGGTTGCTGGTTTTCCCCAATCTAAATTGGGGCGGGAAGAGATCATATAAAAATTACATCAAGGGCACATATTGTATAGAGCACTGCGTGTTATACGCAAACAATGCATCGTGGAACACTACATCAAAAACTAATGATGTACTGTATGGAGACTAACATAACACAATAAAAAATAAAAATAATAATAATACTAAAAAAATTACATCAAATGTTTCTATTTACAATGCTTCATATTAACTGTGAACCTGCTCAGTGGGGGCCAATTCCAATTTTTGGGATGTAGACTTTGATATCTAGTCTTTGTAAGAACAAGGTATCAGGGGGCGCCTAGGTGGCTCAGTGGGTTAAGCTGCTGCCTTTGGCTCGGGTCATGATCTCAGGGTCCTGGGATCGAATCCCGCATCGGGCTCTCTGCTCAGTGGGGAGCCTGCTTCCCTCTCTCTCTCTCTCTTCCTGCCTCTCTGCCTACTTGTGATCTCTGTCTGTCAAATAAATAAATAAAATCTTAAAAAAAAAAAAAGAACGGTATCAGCATGACTTATTAGAAAAAGAAGAATTATTTAGGGTCATTCTATGTTGTTAATAGAAAAAGGAATAATGGAATATCATAATAAAGAGAAATAGTTTTATAATGGAGAAGTGTCATGATATTAGTCAGGTTTATTAAGGCTTCAGAAGAGTATTCCAAGAAAAGTGGCAGAAATTCGATCAATTAAGTGAAATGCACATAAATTGAACTTAATAAAACTGCCTAAATTGCTTGGGAAAAAATGCTGTAGGGAATACACTTTTATTAGTTCTGGGTAAGGATGAATTTGATGATACAGTGAATCCTTTTCCACTTTTAATCTTGAGTTTCATGAAAACCATCAGGAATAACTAGAAATATTATGTGCAAGGAACCGACGACTGAAAGACCTCTGTGGTCAATGTGTGGTCAGTGGTGTAGTAGTAAGAATAGAGGCACTGCAGTAAGAATCCTGGCTGCACTCCAGTCTGAGTGGACTTCGACCACTACTCAGTCTCTGTGGGTGCACAACCCCATTGTGTGCTAGGACTGCTCCCAGGGACCTACAACACACAAGCCATGTGCTAGCCCGGCCTCCAAAAAATTCAGTTCTCCAGAGATCAAAGAGACTTCTTCAATCTGGGGTCTTCCAATCTCCGAATTAAAGCAAACAATAGCAATAAAAACCAAGAGAACAGAAATAATTACGGAGATAAGTAAAGCAAAATAAAGGTGCTGCTATAGAAGAGTCGGATAAATATATCTAGATTTTCTATTTATGAAGATTGAATTCACTGGGCAATTATTTAATGCTGCACTTCACTTTGCTAATACAAAGAATCCTCATGAAAAAGGGAGAAGGCACAGTTCTATTTTATGTTTCTCAACAAGGAGACCTGGAATCCTACAATTTCTACATAAACATGAACTCTCAGAACCGCACATCGAACATCCTGCGATCAGTTGGAAGTGTGAGATATCTTTGCAGATTGTATTTACCGATTTTCTTATGGAAAGATTTAGCGTGACCTTTTGCTAATGATATAAAAGTGACTACTTTGTTTAATGGAGATAAAAATGCTGATTTAGCACCCATGTCTAAGAGACGTTTATCAAACCAGATATCACCCAAAACAAAAATAGGAATTAATTCCTTATTTTTTGTAATTATTAAAAATGCTTAGCATTTTCGCTGTGATTGTTTCACATTTTCAACACCATTGCTTCATGATTTCGACAAGGTGTCTTGTACTTGTATATATGGTTCGTTTTTGCTGGTTAAATAATCTCCCAACCGAATAAAAGTTACTATACCTCAGGGAGGAAAGACCTGAAGGTGGGATGATTTTTGGGGTCATGGAAAGTTCCACTCTTCAACAACCTTCTGGCTAGGTCTTGTTTGTGATTAATAACCCTCGTGCTTTTTCATCTGGATATTTCTTGGTCCATTCCCATAAAATTTTCCTGCTTTGTATTCATTTTTTAAGTCTATAACATTATTGGGATTTTATGCTGACTTCATAACCTTCAGAGTAACTGATCATAGCAAAATATTTCCTTCCTTATGGAGAGCAGTTTTCCATTGACCTCAATTTTAATGAATACATTTTGAAAAGAAAACATTTATTACCAATTGAAATAAGCATCTCTGAAAGACTTCTCCCACCAGTAACGAGTAATTTTTGTATTGTTTTGTTTTTTGTACCTGAGGAGGCTGAATCTGATATAAAGCCAATGCTGGACTATTCAAAGCTCTGGATCATTTGACTCACCTTTAAGATTTAAGGTACCACACTGTACTGATTACCACCCATTTAGTTGTCTTCCTTCTTCACTAGACTAGGTTTCTAGAAAATAGGATCTGTAACTTATCTCTATAACACCCTGGCCTCGTGCAGTTTCTGAAGCAATGTAAGCATGGAATACATCTCTATTGAGAAAGGCTATTGAGATAAGGCAGATCAGAGAGAAGGAAGTTTGGAGCACAGAAGAGACTTGCATATCTTTATAAAGAATGGAACGTATGGGTTTAAGACTGAGGAGACACATCAATTTCCCAAACTTTAAAGTCTGCTGAAAACAAAAAGGCTGTGAGGTGGAGAATGTGGTCTACATATAAGAAATTATGCAGCTGGAGAGGAAAAGGCCAAGAGAATATAATGACCATTTCCAAGGTCACAGGTAGAAGATGGATTAAAAACAAACAAGAAAACCCCAAAACCAAAAATCAAAGAACAAAAGATCAGGGGCGCCTGGGTGGCTCAGTGGGTTAGGCTGCTGCCTTCGGCTCAGGTCATGATCTCAGGGTCCTGGGATCGAGCCCCGCATCGGGCTCTCTGCTCAGCAGGGAGCCTGCTTCCTCCTCTCTCTCTGCCTGCCTCTCTGCCTACTTGTGATCTGTCTGTCAAATAAATAAATAAAAAATCTTTAAAAAAAAAAAAAAAAAAAGAACAAAAGATCATAACAACCAGGGTTCTCCTTCTTCACTGAAGGAAGAACAAATAGAAATACCTGTTTTACATAATCTCACAAAACAAACTGAGGGTTGCTGGGGGGAGGGGGTTTAGGAGAGGGGGGTGGGGTTATGGGCATTGGGGAGGATATGTGCTATGGTGAGTGCTGTGAAGTGTGTAAACCTGGCGATTCATAGACCTGTACCCCTGGGGATAAAAATACATTATATGTTTATTAAAAAAAAAAAAAAAAGAATATCTGTTTTAAAGAGACAAGGAATAATTTTCTTTGAGAAGGACATAGTGAATAGGTTACTGAAAATATTTATATACAACAAGGCTTTCTGAAATGTGCAGATTAGATAACCTTCCAAAATTTCTTTTAATGAAGCCTTATGAGTATATATGCACAAACTATGATGCTTATGTCTGAGTCCTTTAGAAATGCATGCTATAATTGCTGAATATTCTTTAGAACAGTAAATAAAAGAGAAATCAATTCCCTATCTTGTATGTCTCTGCAATATATGAGTATAGATTCAACTTTCTCAAAAGCTTTTGCTTTTTGCCAAAGATGAAGTATTTAATATAGAACAGGAGTGGGGTACCAAATGTTTAATTTCTTTTTTTGATATATAATTTCAACTTTTCAATGCCCAGTGGCACATCACATCATTCATACAGGAAAACATCCCTTTTTACCTCATTCTATCAAGTGATTTATAATTGCCACTTAAAAACAATAAGCAAGGGAGTATATGATTTGTGAATCCACTAGGCTGCTAATGGAAAAGCTCTCTACTGACCCAAGAAGGGCGCTTAAATTGTTATGGCTTCTATGTAGTTGGAACTACTTTAAATATTCATTGCACTTTAATGAACATACTTTTCCTTTAATTAGACATGGTGTTAATACTGTTTTAATCTGAATTGATTTGCCACACTGATCTGGGGAAGTCTGAATCTGTTTATGAATGAGTTCAAAGTCTCAAGCTTGCTAAAACTAGTAGTTAACGTTCCCAAAACTCTTGTGTCTAGAAAAGAAGTATAATATTTTCACAGGTGAAAAGATACAAGCTATGGCATTTAGCTGAAGGTTAAATAAATTTTGGGTAAGCTAAGGCTGGGAATATTTTGAAATTCTTTAATATCATGCTTTTAATACTCAAAATATAACAATTAAAAAAATCATTAATTCACTTGATCTTTCATTCATTCAACACATATTTATTTCCTACTATGAACTTATCAAAAGGATGGGCTAACAATGGAGAGCATTAATGAATTATTTGCAAGGTAGCAAAAATGACAGCTTCACAATATGAAGGAATTTGGTTTATCTTGGTGAAAATCAAGGAGCTAATAAAAACTTAAAAAGAAGTGGAAGTCTATTTCCCATATAAGTCTATATAGGACTATAATAAGTCCTAGTATTATACATTTTTGAACTCTCAAGATTTATTATCTTTGCCTCTATCACCATAATAATATTTATCATATAAATATAATAATATTTATCATGTGCCTACAGGTTTTCTTCAATAATCTCCTTACAAAAATGTATTAAGTAAGCATGCCTTTTCAAGTGTCAAAGGATATATTTTCCCAATGTATTTAGCAATCCAGGATTTAGCAATATATTTAGCAATCCAGGATATCTCTGGAGCATCACAGATTGATTAAGACATCATATTTCTGGCCAGTCAATACCAGGTTAAGGGATTATAGGTGAGGATGAAGTTGTTAATTTGCCTAGAGAGCTCATGAAGGCAGTTTACCTGGTGGGGGTCTAGTACTGTGAGGGCTGGTATCAAGGCAAATGCTCTCTCCCTTGGGACCACAGACAGGGCCTGCGGCTAGTGTTCAGGATAAAGAGCACTTCCCCTTTAACCTCTCATCCTCTGCAAAGTGGCTCAGTAGGATGGTGAGATCTTTCTGATCTAAGGTCCTTCAGTGTTTCTCAATCTGGTTATCCACCACAATCATATAAAGACTTTGAAAACACCAATGCTCAGGCCCTTCCCCAGAGAATCTAATTCAACGGTCTGGGGAGGGGCTCCAGAGCCTGCTAAAATTGGAAAGTTTGTCAATTGTTTCTTTGGAGAATCACTGAGCTATAGCAAGTGAAAAGCAGTAAAAATTACTTTATAATAGGATAAGCCACAAACTACTCTTAGAAGCTTAATCTTGGATGTGGTCCTTAAGTAAATTACAGCATTTTGGAGTTGGTCTATAAATAAATCAGGTCCTTCTAATTTGTATACAGGGTTTTTCTCAGAGCACCTGCTCCCCTGGAACTTCTTGACCTATATTTGTATCTTGCATTCATAAGTGCCTATACTTACCAAAGAAACACTTAAATCACATAAGAAAATGCTCTTTTCCTACAGCTTCTGTTGACAAGCCAGAATATATTGTTTTCTTCCTTATGCCTATTAAAGATAGTGAAAATCAGTTCCAAAAAACACTGCCCCATAAACACTCTAAAGATAACAATAAATGAACAATTAAGTAAATTATGTCATAGTTACTTGCCAAACTTTTGAGCAATTTTCTCAAATTCTTATGAAAAAAATGAAAATAAACAGGACCAAAAAAGACATATACCATATATGACAACTACGTATTTTATAGTTAAGGACTAGAAATACATTGTTTATAGAATTGGTGAGTGGAACTGTGAAAGATTTTTCACTCTGTTTCCTAATCTTTCCTTGGTACTGTTACACTGTTGGAATGGTTTAAAAAATAACTAACATTTATTAAGAAACTGCCAAGCACCAGAAATTTTGAGAATCTATAGAATGGATATTAATATTATTTTTTAACAGAAAAACTGAAGGACAAAGACATTAAGAAACATGTCTGAGTCATAGAGCTAGTAAAGGACAAAATTAGGTTCAAAGATTTGTCTGTTTCTTTTTTATTATCCTCTTCATCATTATTTTTTAAAATTGAAGGAGGGTACTCAATCAATAAGAACTCTGCCTCTCATCTCAATCCATTAGGAAATATGACCCACCTCAATAAAAACATTAGTTGTTTCAGGCTGTACGTTTCACATCCCGGTATGCTTTCTGGATACTAAACTGAGGGACATGGGGATTAGAAGTGAGGATCTTATCAATTTAGTTATCAACTAACAAAACATCCTTCTATCAGGAAAAAGTCAAGTAGGAAAATGTCAGTTTATAAACAACTTTTTGAGCTAAGTTAACTAAAAATATAAAGTTGGGCATTGTTTGACAAGAGACATACTGATAAGATGTGATTAGTTGATAAAACAAAATTCTGAAGTTTCTCAGCCTAGAAAGATTCAAGTCCTTAAAAATAATCCCCAAGGTAAAAAAAATGGCTGGAAAGAACGAAATGATAATAAAAGGCAATTTGCTAATACCAGTTTTATGTGCCATTCCCTTCGAGAGATACGCTCTATCTATGAAAAGGGGTCATTAAACTAGTTCAGACCCTGAGCTTCTCAGCCCCCTGGGAGCTCTAGCAGGGTGTGTGTCTGTCTTGGGGGGCACTGACTTGTGCCCCACCACTCATTGTCCTCATGCTCCATTACTCAGGCTCTGCCTCTTCCACCCAGGAATTGGTCCTACAGAGATCATCCCGCAAAATGCACTGAGCAAAGAGACCTGGTTCCTGGGAAGAGAGAAATGAAAAACTAGAATTCTCTTCCATTTTTTTTTTTTAAAGCTAGAAATCTGAACCAGATATGATCACTGCCCTTAAAAGTCTTATACTCTTGAAGGAAAATAAGACAGATTCTAAATAACACATACACTCCTTCGTGCTGTTATACACGTTTAATACCTTGCTTCATCTTTGTTTCTAATGCAATATCATGCATGGAATGGGTAACCTATCCTGTCTAGTGTTCAAATTTTGCATTGCTAATATTCCCATGCTACAGATTTTCACTAATCTATACCCAGCATCTACATTCTTTAATTAAATTTTTTTCTTGTGTATAAATATTCTTAATCTTCTCATAGATAAAATATAAAACAAAAGACATTTCTGCTAAATGGAATCTTTTCCCAGTATGGTCTTTGGGTAAGTTTTTTATTCATTACATTTTCATTTCACTAGCAAATAAACACTTGGAACTATTAAAATAATAAATGTAACTTGGGTTTCCTGTGGGCACAATGTAGAGATAAGGTCATAGCAAGAAGAACTTGTTTCACTTGCTTGTATCCTCACTCTGAAACAGAAGTCTGCCCCTGAAAACTTTTACCCATGCATCTCTGGGAGTCCTTCTGCTATCTTTACTACATCCCAAATAGACTTTTCCTCGTCTTCTCCATCTCCCTGGTTGATTGCCACTACTGTGAGTCAGCACTGGTATTGGTCCCTGGGACTTTCTGAAGTCAATACGGTGGCTTTCAGAAGTGAGTCTGTGAATTTTCATACCACTGGGCTCCTAGATAAAATATTGGACACCCAGTTAAATCTGAGTATCTGATAAGTAAAGAGAGCAATATATAGGGGACATACTTATACTAAAAAAAATTATCCTTTGTTCATCCAACATTCAAATTTAACTTGGTGACTTATATTTTTATTTGCTATACCTAGCAACCCTATCATGTACCCATGCCATGTTATGCTCTCTGCAGTCTCTCCTGAGCTAAAGTCACGTGTGTGCTGTGTACATGTGGGGAAAATCTCTCTCTCTCCTTCTTCTGATGTTTTGTTTTTTTTTTTTTTTTTTTTTTTTGGCTCTTTAGATCAAAGCTAGCTTGCTTGTGCCTCATATATCTCAGGACCCTTCACAGAAACAACTTTCAGTGTCTTTCTGTGGCCATCTATCTTGAGGGTTTAGACACAACCTATGAATGTCAGGCTCACTGGCATGGGCTTTTTTCCTTGTCCTTTTAGAATTTCCCCCAAGGGCTTGCCCTACAGATCTCCTTATTGGCTGGCTCCTCTCAGGCAAATCAATTTTTATAATGAAGGCTTCCAGCTCTATCAGCTTATAAGGTACATACAATTTTATTTCAGCAAAGACTTACAACAAATCTGTAACCACTGTTAGACTGTGATTACGGGAAATGCCTTCAAAGTACCTCTAAAGTTCAGGGAAGTGTTCTTTACCTTTGGAAGCACTTAGAGAAACTACAGGGAAAAAGTGGCTTTGGGACCTTAGTTTTTCAGAAACGTGGGTGAGTTTGACAGTGAAAGAAATTTCAAGCAAAAGGAACAGTATAAATGGAGGTAAGAAAAGAGGGAAGTTCAGGGTAGGCTTACTTTGGTTTGGTGACAGCATATGATATAGTGTAACCTGAATCTGTAAAAAAAAGTTGGGGACCTGGCCAAGGAAAGTTCTCCATGGCCATGGTCAGGAGCTTGCAACTTCTTCTCCAAGCAATGGGAAGCACTTACAGGATTTGTTTAGAAGAAAATAAAATCAACAAAAAGTAATCAAGTCCTGTTACACAGATTATGTTTCAAGTGTGAGAAATTACAGGAGAGAGATTAGATTATCAGACAAATAAAAAAGGTAATGGGTAATGAAGGCCCAAGGGGGAGAGAAGAGAAAGACAAGGAAAAAATAATTGAAAAGAAGACCTTGGTATGAAACCTTTGTAATCCATTTAATCAGCAGAGGAAGGTTTTTGTTTGTTTGTTTATTTGTTTATTTATTTATTAATTCCAAGCACCCAGGCTCCTCCAGACTAAGTCAGAATCTTTGGGGATGAGACCGACACATCAGTATTTTGGAGGCCTCCCTCATGACTCCTGTGCTTAGGCAAGATTGAACACCATTACTGTAGAATAAGGGTTCTCGCACTTCAATAGGAATCAATCACCTACAGACCTTGTTGGGTACCCTCTTAAAGTTTCAGCAGATATGGAATGAGGTCTGAGGATTCACATTTCTAACAAGTTCCTAGCTGGTTTTTATGCTGTTGGTCCAAGGACCACATTAGTAGAACTCCTGGCATCAGAACCAGTAGTTAATTAGCTATTACTGTGTATGCATGTCTTGGATGGTTGCGGGTAGGGGAAAAAAGTTAATTATAGGTGATGGACATTCTGAGCCTGAGTAAATGGCGCAATAGAGATGCCATTCAAAGAGTCATAGATGTAGAAGAAAATAGAAGTTTGGCTTGAATGAGAATATTGTGAGAAAAGACAATGGAAAAGAGTGTTCTATGGGGACCATTATAAGTACAGAGTAGTAGGAAGAGGGAGCCAGTAAGAAGTAGAGAACCATCAGAGACGGAAGAGGAGAACCAGAATGACACAAATGCCTCTAGGGGAGAGAGTGGTCAAGGCTACTGTACTAAGAACAACAAGATACTTCCAAACCCACTGAACACAGAAACCGAGGTCCCACACTTTCTTTATCTTCTCTTTACTATCCTTAGCAAAGAGAGGTCACATTCAGCATGATAACCCTGGAGGCAGCTTAAGGTCTTCAGTGCAAAAAACAGAGGGATCTATGTCCCTCATACTGTACTTACTAAGGAAAAGAGGATACTACCATATGACACAAAGCTTTTTCAGCTTTGAGGGTTGAAACAAAAAGGGCTTTTCACTTACTTAATGGGGATAAGGACAAAGTATCAGCATGCAAGCAGTTAAGCCACCAGCAGTTGTTAAGAATTTACAATGAACCGGGTGCTGTTCTAATGCTGCATGCCATGCCTTTCCTGCTCACAATATGGTTTGTAGACTAGTGGCATCGGCATCACTTGCTAGAAATGCAGACTCACCCACACCAGACCTACTGAAACAGAATCTGTTTTTTTAACAAGATCCCTAACCCAGGGATCTTGTTAACAATGAGAGCTCGAGAAGCACTGCTTTTAGGTATCACGAACTCATTTAACCTACTCAATGCTAACCTTCTCAATGCTAACCTACTCAATAGTAGGAACTATGAGAAGGGAGCTAAATTACAAAGAGGTGAAAAAATATTTGTACAGAGTCAGAGAGCTCATGGGGCAATGATCTAAACCGAGACAGTCTAGGTCCATAGACCTGGATCTAACTTGTGTTACACCAACCCTCAAGAAAGTCTCCAGTGGCCCTCAGCACCATCGTTGCTGGAAACTTCCATCCATGGTGGCTCTTGTCCAATGTTTCTAAGGTTCATGTCCTCCCTTTTGTGCTCTGTGTCTACCATCCAACTTAAGCAAGTTAACCTCCTCAGCTTAGATCTCAACTCACAGTCACTTCCTCAAGAAAACAATTTCCAATACCCTAAGAATTGGTATTCCACTCTTTCTTTCATCATTTATTTATTTATTTCATCATTTATTTTTCTTACTATGATAAAAATTTATGTGATTTTTTTTATCTTTCTTATGAGGCTCAAGCTCCTGGAGGGCAAATGCACATGTGTTTTGTACCTCACAGGATCTCCAATCTGCCCAATACAGAGCCTGGTACATAGTTGACACAGTTGTTACCTAGATGAGTGTGTGCAGGAATGGCTTTTGAACCAAACGTGCATCTTGTCCATATTAGCATGACCTGCAGTGACACTCAAAACCGAACATTCTCTCCCTCCATGGAATTAAGAAAACTGGTGAGGCAAAAGCACAGACCTGAACAATCAAAGGGAAGTATAAACTTTGAGGCTGAACCCTAACCCTCCAGGCAAGTCTGCGTCTGCCATGAACCTTCAGGACCTCCTGAAGCCATGAGAACCCTTTGAACACATTTCTGCTTTCCAGAATCCAGAGCCTATACTCTGCCTTCAGGCTTTGAGACAGTAGAGGAAAGTCAGAGTGGCCCAGGTGAGGCTTCTCCATGTTGGGAGGGTAGATCTGGAGGGAAAACATTGGCTGTTCTAACACAAATCCTGTAACTAAACAGAATCCATTCATTCTGAGCACTGCTCATCAGGTACCTTTCAGAGGCCCTGAATTCCCTTGAATGACAGAGAATAAGCCTTGATTTCAGTGAATGGCTCTACCATAATAATCCTATCTGAGAAAATTGGATTGCAAGGCCACTTTAAAATATACTCCACTGTAATTTTGTGTTTCATTTTCCCAAACACTCTTGCTCCTATGGATAGTTCCTATACCTTGTGTTCTCATATTATATTAACATAATTAGGCTAACTAGGCCTTAATGTTGCTACTCTTGTAAAATAACTGCAAAGGGGCTTGAGAAAAATGCTGCTGATGTTTTTTCTTAAAGAGATGGTTAGATTTAATTTCAACATTTTTGGAAAATATTGAACGACAGTAATCAGCTTTAAGCTTAACCAGGTGACAGTCCCGACGACAGATGACAGGGATGAGGGTTTCTCAGTGTGGAATAGCTGCTTGCTAATTCTCCAGGCGTTTCTTCAGTGTCTCTACCACATGACTCAATCATATGGATACAGGCTCAACTACTCAATTTCCTTATGGGTGTTTTTGGTCTGAATTGACACGTGCTACTTCAAGCTCAGTCACGAATGAAGAATACTTAGGTCAACCTTGTGTCTTAGACCTGAATTTCTCAAACTCTTAAAGGCTTACGAGTCATCTAGGGGCCTTGTGAAAAAGCAGATTCCAGTCAGGTATGACCTGGGGAGTTTTCATTTCTAATAAGCTCCTAGGTGATACTACTGCTATGGGTCCATACACAACACTTCGGGGAGCAAGGTCTTAGAAAACAAAATGACATTGATTTTGTGGTATACAATGCAACTTGGCACCCTGATAAGCCAGATGCATTGCCTAATTGTTGTTGTGTGCCAAGGCTGTGATGAATGTAACCCTATCCACCAGCACTCGGGCAGAAATAATCCAGAGAAATGAGTCACTTCCAGGATTCCATCCTGGGGAGGGGGCCCCTGGGGTGATCTGTTTGACTCAGGGAAGAAACAGACCTGCTGTCCAGTCTAGAGCTGTCTTGGGCAAATATAGAATCTTGGAATTTCCAGGTTTCCTCTTTAAAAATATTTATACTGAGCACATAGAGAAGTGTTTGGATGTATCTAGAATAGGTTTGAGCATATGCTGATCACTCTAAAATTGAATTAAAAGCAATGTGGTCCAATAATTGTGTAATAGCTACCAGGTTAAAATGGAAAATACTCTCCAAACACAATATAAAAACAAAATAAATTAGCTTGTTTCAGTTAAATAATGTGTATCATAGAAAAGATTAGGAAAACAACTGTTAGAGCTAATTATTGTTTAAAGTGGCAGGAGAGGCAAGGGAGTGGTTCACTTTATTCCTCCTGTGTTTCCACCATGTTGGATGTGTCAAAGAGGAAAAGGTAACTTTTCCTTGCCCTTACCCCAAGCTCCTGGTAGTCTTATACCACTGAGGGAAGTACCAGCAGAGAGATTTGATTAACTAATCCTGACATGATGGTTAAGAAATAGATGTTACAATAATTTCACTAGGAGACTATGATTAACATCATTCAATAGCATAGTTCACATCTAACCAAACACATCTACTTTATTCCACAGGAAAAAAATATTCTAGTATATATTCCCAAATCCACTGTGATGATATTCATCTACTACATAGTGGAATGTTACAGAAGAATATTAGGACTTGAGGCCCAGACTCGTGATGGGACTTGTCCATTGTCACACAAATCTTCAGAGAACTAGGTTTAGAACTTAGGTGCTCTGAACATTTCTCAATTTAGTCTGCATTGTTTTATCTCATGCTATCTAATCAATCTTTTTTCCTGATGCCAATTTAAGACAAAAACATCCAAGCTTGTCTGACACAAAATCCTCAGTCTGAGAACCTGGGGCCATATTATAGTCTTCCCACCTACAGTTGATCCTGAATCCTGACTAGGGTTTGTTCTGAGTTGATGTGAAATGATATTAAAGATGAAATCATGTGTCAGCGAGAAATTTGCTAAACAATTTGTAGCAGGTTCCATGATATGCAGAGGGTAGGAGTTTGTCCAGACTGGAAGTTTCATTCCCTTATGGTTGAATAAGAGAATTGAGGCTTCCTTTCACCAACTTGTGGACTGGTGATTGGCATTAGATTTGTCTTAGTACAAAGATCTGTTGTTACAAAGAATGGTACAGGGTATGATAGGACCTAATATAGCATTGGGATTAAGAATATGAACTTTGGTACAGACAGACTTAGATTTAAATCCCAGCTCCAACCTATACTACCTGAAGAGTCTTGTAGAAATCCTTCATCCTCATGATCTTTAGTTTCCTTACCTATCAAATGACAATAAAAATATTCCTCTGACTTATAAACTTGTAAAGATAGCATGGTGTGACTAAAAACACCAGTATCACATAGTACACAATGTGAACATTAAATAAGGTAATAATGTTTTCCCTTATTAAAAGATAGAATCAGGAAGGTAAGCTTGAATCAAAATATCCCAAGGTAAGATCCTGACATGGATGTTTAATAAGATTTTAGGATAAACTAGGAAAAAAGGTCTAGAGAATGACCTTTCTTGGAAGTTTCTAAAAATAATGTTGGTCCTCATTCATGTTGGCTTATGTTGTCCTTCCACTCAGACTGGAGCTAAGTAATCAAGGGCAACATCTTCCAAACCTGGAAAATGAAACACTGTCCCTCATGAAGAAACAGGAAAGTCTTTTTTTTGCTCCTATTCTTGAGTGCAGTGTATTGAAGCACGAATGCTTCAGTTAAACATCTGCTCATAGGTATGATATTAATGAAATTTAACAGGGAGGACAGGCTGCAGGGGAAGCAAATCTGCTTCATTTCCTCTTTGCCATTTGCTATGGACCACATTTGTCTGTTTCTTCTTTACCTGTGCTTTTACTGTGGTAAAAATAAAGAACTGGAGACATGGAAATTGTTACTTTCTTAGAATTAGCCAGATGGAAAAGTGAGGTCATGATGGCCTACAAGGAGAAATAACACCCGCAAACACCTGGGCCACTTGAATAATCATGGAAACATTTCTTTGAGTCCAGAGCAATCCTTGCTTAAGGATTTTGATGCCTGATTCATTTTATTCAAGAGCCTGGTCCAGCAAAATGTAAAGTATTTGATTTAAAAATTCAGTCTGGCCACATTGTATTAAGCTCAATAATATGTAGCTTTCCTAAGTTGGGGAGGCGGGGGGAGGCCTCCAAACCGAAATACCTTATAGAGATCTGGAGAATGTAGAGAATACCTTTAAAAATAAAAGCATGCCACAGAGGTTTGAAAAGTGGTGATAATTTTGTCATATCACAGTACAAATCTCCAAATTAATAGGCTAATCAATGATGTGAATACTATCTACAAAGAATCAGATTAGGTTGGAGTCGGGGACACAAAAAGCATGCCTAGAAGGAGTATAAGACTTGAACTTTGTACCTAACTGGGGATATAATAATGGATATGATAATATAATGATTTTAATAACAGGTACACTCATAGAGTTCGTCATAGCGTTCGTATTTCATAGGTGTGGAAATTGTAGATTTTGGCATGTTTTCTACATAGTCTTTGAAAATGTGTGTATGTTTCGTATCTTCTGTAACATCTTTTCTCGTACCAGCTTTATTTGAGCCTTTCTTTGGAATTCAATGCCAGCCAACTTTCTATGTCCCTGCTTCTGGGATCACCTTGTCAAGATAATCATGTTTATCAGAAGTTCTAAACCCTTCTGTGCTCAGGACTACTTGGGTGTCTTCAAGATATTTGGGAGATGCCCTTCCAATTGTCAGAGCTGTTTCTGGCCACTTCTTTCTGTCAGTGTTTACACATCTACAGAGATCTCCAAGAACTGACCTACTGCTTCTTTCATGTCAAGAGATTGCCAATTATCCAACCAGTGTGCTATTTATTACCCAACCAGTGCTATTTATTTAGCCACAACTCCTGCTTCCCTGGCCCACTGATAGCATCTTCTATCATGAAAATTTTCCATATTGAGCTGGTAAGGGCAGTGACCCAAGTATGACAAAGGAAAGCAAAATGCATTAGAGAGCTATAAAATGTAGTATAAATTTCCCCTCAAATCGCATAAACCAGAAGTTCTCAAACTTTACCACACATCAAAATCACAGGGACAACCTTTTGAGAATCACTGCCACATGTGAATCAAAATCATTTCCAAATAACATGCGATCCAAACAAAAGACCCCCTCATTTTGCTCTGTGACAAGGAGTTTTTAACCTAGAAGTTCTTGGAGACACTTTGATAAGATTCTAGGTATTTGTGGTACTGTACAAATTATATATTATATTACATTGGCATGGGTGCAGTTACCACTGGATGCTTGAGAAAGCTCACTGCTCTCAACAGAGACTCCAGGGATTCATTTTCTCGAACAGCTTCTATAAGTCCCACTGAGGCCATGCACAGAGAGTCAAGCCAGCACACTGGAGGAGGCACTGATATTAGAATGTAGCAGAATAAGGTCTATAGAGCCTATATGTATAGAGCCAATGTGTAATTCTCCTGTTCTTTTTATGGTACGTAGAACAATTTTACTACTACTACACTGACCTTTGTAATCAATTACTCCATTCTTCTATGGTTACCCACTGACTCTTACTGAGATGTAAGATGATCTATCAACCAGTCAGCCAGAAAGTTTAGATGGAGCACCAGTTATAGGCCTAGTATGGTGTTGGATCAATGAGGAACCCCAGAAATTGCAGAGTCCCTGCTCGCAGATAATTCTGCGTGAAGATACTGACATATATTACTTTTAAGCCCCATGAGAATAAAACCTTGCTTTTCTTACCTCAAATCCTGTCTTGTGGGCCTAGAAGAGCCCCCTAGTAAATCAGAGGAGCACAACCAATCATTACGTGAGTGCATCTAAGACCTCAGGGGTTTATACTGTAAATATCATAATGATATTGCCAGGTAAACAAAATATTCACAGTGGCTGATTGGACAAAGCTCTTACACCTGGAGAGTACTGCTGAATAAAGGAAATAAGGGACCCAACTAATAATGCATATGAATAATCAGTAAACTTGCCTCAATAGGTAAAACAAATTGATGCTTAAATATGAAACAGTTCCAAACCTTTCTTAAACCAGATGTCTGGCATAGCTAAGAACTCAGGTAAAAGACTGTGGACTAGAAAGATCACCTCTCCACTGCATTCTTTTCCATAGCAAGTGATAATGTTGATGGCAAAAGATTCAGGTAAAAAAAAACATGCTGCCCACCCATATATTCATGCTTCCTTCTGTAAGTACGAAGCAAGCAAGGCCTTACCTAGATTTCAAGCTGATGAATCATCTGTCTAGTTTCAGTAAACCCCAAGGGACTGCTCAGCTTTGTAAAGCTGAAACTGTGTCAGCTTCTGGATGCATTTAAACAGGACAACATGCTAAAAGGAGGCAGGTTATGAGGTTTCCTGAGGCATCCCTGGTTTCTAAGTGCATTAAGTTCTCCCTCATTGCACAAAAAAAAAAAAAAAAAAAAAAAAGCTTTTTAACTAAACAAAACCTGGAGAAAGTTCTTTTTAAAATCATGTATGGATGCTGTTTCTATCAAATCCATAAACAGAAGTATTAATGGTTTTCTATGTGAGGCCATTCATTTATCCAAACTGACAGCCTTCCTATTTCATTATCTCCACGGAAGCACACACATAGTCTTATACACATCAGAAGAAAGAAAATTCCTCCTTCTTGGGAAACACCTGTCTTGGGAGTTCTTGGTTCTGAGCATGCACAGGGTCGAGCATACAAATGGTGCAGTGACTCTTTTAGAAGTCACATTTGTCCCTGAAACTTCAGTCACCTGGAGACTGCATGCCTCATTGCCTGCAGCAGCTCAATCCTGACAGTGTAGAATGAATTTAGAAATCTCATTTGAGGAACAAAATTTGACCTGAGAGTTTAAACAACACAGTATATCTAATGCTGAAATAATTTTTTTTTTTTTTGCAATTTTTGCTGACTGTAGAATCAATCTTTCTTTCTTTCTCCTTCTTGCTATTGGGCTGTTACAATAATTTCGGTTTGGTTTGGATTTTTTCATGGAAAAGGAAGATGACAGGACTCAGTAAACTAGTACATCAGTGAGCTGCATATCTCCATTTTTACACACAGAAAATTTCTGCTTCTTTTGCTATGCTAACACACTTACACATAATTCCTGGAATCCCTACTACATTCATATCCACTGCTCTCAGACACACACTCACAAGGCACCAAAACACAAAATCTCTGCATGTCAAAATCAAGCTAGGCTGAAGATGTAGATAGGTGGATATGGCACCAGGTGGATGTGTAATCAGTAATAAGAAATACATCGAACCCCATAATGAAAAGAAATCCCCCAAATTGTTCAGGATTCCCCCTCCCCCTTCCATTCACTGATTTATTAACCCTGAACAAAGATGTAATTGCAGGGTCTCAGAAACAACTTTTTTCCTTTTTTTTTTTTTTTTTTTCATTTTTGGCATTTGTTTTGTTCGGCTTTGAATTTCTTAATATCTAGTCATACCATTCATTGCCTGTTTTCTTCACTCAGTTGCCCATCTTCCCCTCCCCCAAGAAATGAAAGAAGCATTAGCTTCTGAGTCTTAAGGATGAGACCTCTGCATTTTCTTTGCTTGTTTAGGGCAAGAAATGAAGTGCTGCCTCTTTAATTGGCAGAAGCATGCAGGAGGAGCATACCTTTAATTTAGTGTTGGGATACCTCACTTGCACCCTGGCTGTTGTCTTATTGGAGACGGCAGCCTGCCTGAGATCCTCTAGCACTGAAATAATATCATCCAGCACGCATTTCTTATCCTGATTTTTCAACACACACAGATGGGAAAAAGTATAATTATAGCCCTTGTGGTTCACCTTCATTTCCAGCACGGCTCGGTGGGTCTGCAGGATCCCCTCAGCCTGGAGCAAAATATTGTCCCCGGGTGGGGAGAGGAGGATCACCCTGCCATACCTCCCAGGGGTGTGTAAGTCCGAATAGAGCTGGCTTTTGGACTGGTCCAGGGGGAAAAGGCTGCTGGCCAGGCTGCGCTCGATCTTGGCCAGGCTGTGGCTGGGAGCGACCAGGCGCTCCAGGTCGCCCTCGGGCTGGAAGCGGTTGAGCGCGCTGAGGCCGAAGGTGATGGTCAGGACTGCGGGCACGGTGAGGAAAAAGACCGGGTGCCGGCTCACGCACAAGCCCAGCCTGTGGCAGAACGACTGGAGCCCTCTGCGAAGCACCTGCCGCAGCATCCTCCACCAGATCCAGCTCGCAGGCGCTCCCGGCCGTCTTAAAAAGCACATGTGACATGTGTAAGCGCCGGGCTTCCCCTCCCACCCCCTCCCGGCCAGCCCCCTTCCCCACACCGCCGCGTCCCCACCCCCGCCGCTTCACCCCCAGCCACTCCGCCTGGTCTTTCCCCGGCCCCACCTCCATGCGCTCTTACTACTCTTTCAAACACTGCAGCAAGTTGCAGCAAGGCGGGCAAATATCGACAGCGCGCGCGGGGGCCCGCGGCGGGCACTGCGGGGGCACCGCGGGGCCCACCCCTCCCCGGCCTCCCCGCGCCCTCGCCGCCTCCTGCGCCCCTCTCACCGCATGAGCAGCGTTCCCGCGGTCTAGCCCTTCATCTCGGTGCTGCAGTCCCCCGGCCTCCCTCGCTGGAGGTGGTTCCGTGCGGAGCGTCCCACAGATGTGGATTTCCTCTCCGTCCTGATGGGGTTCGGTGCCTAACTGGAACCATGTGCCTCGGTGTTGTAAGAAGCAGACATGTGCCCCATAAGGGGCGGGGGGGGGGCGGGGAGGAGAGAGACTAGAAGGGAGGGAGCTGTTGGGGGGGGGGCAGCTAAGCTTTCCTTTTTTTAAGATGCTGGCAGTTATTTTTAGAGTTTTGTTTTCCCTCTTCCCTTCTAGCTGGAGTGAATGGAAGAGGAAACGGGTGAAGGTGCTGCTGGCCCATTGGAGCACTGGCAATTAGAGCCTGGGGAGGGGGGGCGGCGTAAAGGGAGGGAGCTCGAGGGCTCCTGGAGGCAAGCGGCGTTTTTGCCCCTCCAGTTTCCTCCAGTGCCCTCGAATTCTGCTTTTCTGCTGAAGAAAAGGGAGCGGAGAGGATGATGCTGCATTTTTAACATACCACAAAGCATGCAAGGGATTTCCTTGCAACACCTTCCACGCTGTCATTCCACAGACTAGCAGGCTGCAGCCCAGGGCTGCGAGAGACCCGGTGGTGCGTTAAGAATTTGGGAACCTTTCCTAGCTGTGGTGATTGGAGGTGAGGCATTTGCCAATAGCAGTCGCCTATGGCTTGGGGTGTGTGTGTGTGTGTGTGTGTGTGTGTGTGTGTGTGTATCCTGCGCGTTGGTAGTGAAGATCCACAGGCAATGTGTGGTTTCCCATAAAATATTACATTCACTTTCTGTGCTTGTGAAGTTTAGACAAAAAGTTCTTAAAGCTGGTTTCAGTTCCCTTCCCCCATTCTCCCTTCCATAGGAAGTGGACCAAGAGGTTATCTAATTTTCTCTTGTGAGTGGAATTCCAGAAACAAACATTTTGGGACACCCATCACACAGTTTTTGCCTGAATAAAGAGGACTAGGAGGCTAAGGGGAAACACATTGGAGTCATTTGATGTGTTAAACAGTGAAGTCTACTTCACCACAGAGGAAAGAAAACTGCCACCATGTACAATTCATCCCTCAAGACCTACCACTGTGAAGGTGGGAAACTCTCATCAGCAGATCCCATGATCTTCAAAAGCTTTAATATTAATAAATGTGTGTGTGTATTTTATTTTTTACTGATGGGACCTTTCACAAGACCTTGTTCTGGAAAGGATATGAAGAAGTCTAGAAGACAAGTTCTAAATTTGGTTGTGAACTAGAGACCTGCCTTCCAAAGCTTCTGTTCTTTTTGCATTGACTTCATAGAGAAGATTGAGTTTCAAGAGATGATTCATTCACACTTTCCTAATCATAGTGAAAGGACCAGTTCTTCATCACATACTTAGAGATGTGCCCATCTATGCACGCATACAAACAAGATGAAGTACTCATCCTCTTAATAGACGCCTTTTATTTTTGCTAGTGGGATAAATTTTTCAGTTTGGACACCAGTGAGACTGCAGACAGCTCAAAAACAGGGGCAACGTTTAAGGGTAATAGTTTAAATGTAGTGTTATATGTAAGATTAAGGAAAAATTCCAGTCTTTTAAACTGAAAGTGACCTTGGAGACCGTTGAGTTTGCATCTCCACTGTAGGCAAGAATGGCTTCTATAATACTCCTGATGGCTCTCCACCCAATCCATGCTGCTCTATATCATTTCTATTCTATTCTAGTCTACTCTGTTCTATTCTATTCCATTCTACTCTATTTATTTGATGCTTTAAAAAAAAAAGATTTTATTTACTTGAGAGAGAGAGAGAACGTGAGTGGATGGAGAGGCAGAAGAAGAGAGAGAAGCAGACTTCCCACTGGCCCACTTCCCAACATGGGGCTCAATCCCAGGACCCTGAGATCATGACCTGAGGTGAAGGCAGATGCTTAACTGACTGGCTCACCAAGGTGCTCCTCAATGCTTTTATATCAGTATGAACACATGGATATTTATACATATTTCTATTGTGTTTGGGTTATAATTCAATACCACTTCAATTACTTTATTGCTCAAATTGTTCCAACTCTGTTCATTGGCTTCTGTCTCCCTTTGACATATCCCATTATTATTATTGAGTCCTTTAAAAAAAAAAAAAAGGTATTCCATACTTTCTTGCTCTGTAATATATTCTAGGCTTGTCTTATATATTTCCTGCCCCAGTATCAGCCATTTCTCTAAGAAGCTCTGGTTTGTTTTATTAGACAATGGTATTAGAAACAAAAATCTGATGCTAAATGTGCTACTTGCTGTTGTGGTGCTATCACTTCTAAGCCTTCCCAACTGGTAACAAGGAAATACATGGTTGTACAGATCTTCCTTAACTTATGCTGGGATTATGTCTTAACAAACCTGCAATAAGTTGAAAATATTGAAAGTTCAAAATGTATTAATACCGCTACCTACCAAAATTATAGCTTAGTCTAGTCTGCCTTAACATGCTGAGAACACTTACATTGGCCTACAGTTGGATAAAATCATTTAGCATAAAGCCTATTATCATTATTTTTTTAAGACAGAGTGAGTGCACATGTGTATGGAGGATAGGGGCACAGAATGAGGGGGTGAGAGAGAATCTTAAGCAGGCTCTATATGGAGCCTGACCACAGGGCTCGATCTCAGAACCCCGAGGTCATGACCTGAACCGAAGTCAAGAATCGGGCTCTCAGCTGACTGAGCTACCCAGGCACCCAAACATAAAGCTTATTTTATAATACAGTGTTGAATATCTCATGTAAATTGATTGACTATGGTACTGAAAGTGAACAACAGAATGTTTGTAAGTACACTGGTTGTTTACCCTGCTGATTGCATGGCTGATTGGGAGCTGTGGCTCACAGCCATTGCCAAGCATCACCAGAGATTGTCTTACTGCATGTGGCTAGCAAAATTCAAAGTCTGGTGTCTATAGGATCATGAAGTTGAAAAATCATACATTGAGCAATTGTAAATTGGGGACTGTCTATATACTAATCTGTGCATGTGTGTATCTATGAATAGTTCTCTGTGGCTCTCTAGATCTACAATAAGCTAACGAGAGTTTGTACTTACGTCCTCTGACTCTAATCTGTTGCCATGTGGATCGCTGAAGCCTCTTTCCCATGCTTGCCTGTAACCTCTCACTTCAATAGTGACAAACCGGGGTAGTAGGTGATTTTTAAATTGCTTATCTATAATGAAAACGTATTTTTATTGGAAAAAAAATAAGGGATAAAAGAAAAACATGGTTCCTTAATTTTGATACTGTAAAAAGCTAATGTCAAATACTATCATGGCTTCATTAGAAAGAAGAAGTATATGCTCAGAAGAAGAGAAATGTTAGTCATATTTCAGATTAACCTTTAGGAAGTTAATTTGCACTAAAATATCACTGGATATCAATCACATGATAATTCTAGCAAACCTCATTTAAAATTAAGCTTACTATAAACCTGAAAGCAGTACCTTTAGAGGCCAATCAATAACAACACCAAAAAAATCTGTGCTGTTCAGTACATATGGGTAGTGTCTTTTCTGATATATGTTGATCAGTATCAGTTTTCAAGATTTGGAACCAAGTTGGACTCAATCCAGTTGGTCTTTTGTAGGATAGGACACCAGAAGAACATGAATTTGCACAGAATGGCTGAGTTCTAGGCCAGTTTCACAAGTTACTTCCTGGGTGTTTTGGGCAAGACTCCTGACTCTCTGATCCTGTTTCCTTATTTATGAACTTGGATTATGTTCTTTTTTTTTTTTTTTTTTTTAAGATTTTATTTATTTATTTGACAGAGAGAGAAATCACAAGAAGGCAGAGGCAGGCAGAGAGAGAGGGGGAAGCAGACTCCCCTCTAAGCAGGGAGCCCGATGCGGGGCTGAATCCTAGGACCCTGAAATCATGACCTGAGCTGAAGGCGGAGGCTTAACCCACTGAGCCACCCAGGCGCCTCTTGGATTATTTTTTTACCCACTTTTTAATTCATTCATATCCCCATTCACCAAAACACTGTAATTCTTGTTGTATAACTAATGCTGTAATGCTAGTGATTGCAACAAATAAACCTCTAAATGTTAGCAGTATAACACAATACAAGATTTTCTCTCGTTCAAGGGAAATAGTTCATTAAGGATCTTCCTGCTTAGTGAGAAAAGGTAAACCTTGGTTCCAAAAGTCATTCATCCTCCTTTAACTCCTGGCTTCCAAGGACATTCCTGAGGTCATTTCGTAGCTAGTCACCAGCCTAGAGGAGCCCACTGGGGAGGTGTTATTGGCTCAGTGTGGAATAGGATACATCACTTCCTCTTGCATCCTAAGATTAGAATTTCATTGCAACAGAGGCTGAATAATGCAGTTTCACATAGAACTCATTCTACCATAGCCATCTCAAGCAATGCTGGCTTTGGGGCTTCAAGAAAATGTTCTTTGAGCTTCTTCTGTGGTAGCTTTAAGGAGTTTGCGTTGCACCACCATCTTTGTCAGGCTTATTGTATCTAGGAAGGGCACATTTTTTTTTTTAAAGACTTTATTATTTATTTGACAGAAAGACAATGAGAAAGGGAACACAAGCAGGGGGAGTGGGAGAGGGAGAAGCAGGCCTCACGCTGAGCAGGGAGTCCAATAAAGGGCTCCATCCCAGGAGAGTTGTAAAGGCAATTTTGGTCTTGATCATTTTGGATGTTCCTGGTTGCAACTGGTTTAAACAGTAAGGACATTTCTTATCTAACACAACACAGTGTTCAGAAGAATGGTAGTTATAGAGCTTGTGAATTTAGAGGTTCAGGGGTGTCATTAAGAACCTAAGTCCTCTTCCTCATTCTGCTTTGCCTATCCCCAGAGCATGAGCTTTGCACTCGTTCTTGCCCACGGACCACACAACAAGCAAAATGAAATCCTGGGGAAGAAGCAGCTGCCTCTTTCTGTGCATCTCTTCTAAGAGTGAAGAAGCCTTACCCAGAAGACCCCCACAACGGATTTCCTCTTAAGTCTTATTCCTTATGCCAATGTCTAAACCAATCACTGGTGAGAGGAATGGTAACACAGTAATTGGCTTAGACCAATCTGGACTCAGATTGTGGGGCTGGGAATGGAGCCAGCCTCCTCTCTGAGAACATTGTCATGTGGGAATTTATGTGGGGTTTACTTTGTTAGTTTGTTTTGTTTTAAACAAAAGTTTCTTTAGGAAGAAGCATAATGTGATGGCAGGGATGTTTGGATGTTGGGCAGCTGACATTAACCTTGGGTATTGAGTTTTTTTGCTTGGAGCAAATTAGTTTCTGGAGACCGGACTGAATAGAATGGAAAATAGACTCATTATCTGACAAAGGAATTGTTTTTCTGATCTGTAATCCATTTATATTAATAGTTTTATAATATGGCACAGAGGGAGTCCAATGATATTTGATAATTTAAAAATTACCTTATTTCCATATGGTACAAAAAATCCACTATCTCCCATCACCATTTCTGTATGGGTAGGAAATGATAGACGGGTAATGACTGAAGAGTTTATGAAGCATCTTGATTTAATATAAACAATAGGAAGTTTGATAGGATTTGCATTAATCGATAACCAAAAATTCATCATAGATAAGACTTTGCATCAAATTTGGCTTAGACGTTCAGTCTCCTTGTCATGTTGTTGCACCCCGTGCGTTTAAAACATAGAATAAACACCATTCTCATTCCAATTATTAAATACCCACACTGTGTATCCAAAAAAGGAACAAACAAGTGAAGGCATCCATTATTCTACCATTTATAAGTAAATCCTCAGTACCAAATTTTTGCCAGAATTCATATTTTTCTATGGTGGAATTTAAAGTTAAGTTCTGGAGAAGATTTCAAACGATCAAGGTTCTCCTTTCTCTTAACTTTCAGTTAGGGTCTCCTCTGGTTTCACCTCTGCATCACTTTGGTTCAATCATTCCGTGTCAGTATGCCTTAGATCTACATCTGTAAACTCATGCAAAGTTGCAGAATTGGACTAAGTGATCATTACCTTGACCTTCTGCTATGATTCCATAATCCTCTGAAAGTTAAGTTCATGGGGCTCACTTGCTAGGTTTGCTACATTTTAACAAGGGCAAACTCCCATTCCTTGCTGGAGTCCCTGCCTTGCTTTCCTGTTTACTCTTTGCACCCTATCAAACAGAGAGTTACTGAGGGTTGGAGTGAACCAGCACACAGGAGAATGAGAGCTTTGGCTATGGTCTGAGAAAAGATAGAGAGGCTGGAAAAATACTTGGAATATTGTAGTCATGGGAGAGTGGTTAGACTGAAGATGAAAGACTGCCTGCCAAGATACAGCTCAGTGCAGAGACTTATTGGATAATGCACAGAGATGACATGTTACTTTGTACACATTCCATTTTCGATCATTTAAATAAAAATTTTCTAATTTGGGAAGAAGTAAATCATACTTTTTTTTTTAAAAGATTTTATTTACTTATTTGTCAAAGAAAGAGAGAAAACACAGCAGGGGGAACAGGAGGCAGAGGAAGAAGGGGGTTCCCTGCTGAGCACGGAACCTGAGGCAGGACTCAATCCCAGGACCTTGGTATCATGACCTGAACTTAACCAACTGAGCCACCCAGGGATCCCTAAATCATACTTTTTTTTTTTTTTAAATCATCTTTTAGTTTTTTTCTTAAATCCAAATGTAATAAAGATCAATCAGTTGGCTCCACAAAAAACCCTAAACGTTTTCCCCCAGTTTTGTTCCTTCCTTTTTGTCTTCTCTCTCTCTCTCTTTTTTTTTCCTGAAATATTCCTAGCAAGGCCTCCTTGAAATTACTCCGAAAAACATATCTCTTTCTTCTGGTTGAACTCAGTAGTATACATCTCTCATATTATTTGTTATAACATTACACGTTTTCCAAAAACTGCAGTGCTCATAATCAAATCAAGTGGGTGATTATCAACCTGGGACTTTAGTGGTATTACTGCACCCAGAAGGAGCTTCTAAAGGACAAGTTGCTCATTAATTTCAGATCTGACCATGAAAATGCATCCTATTTCTTGACAAGGCAGTTGTCTCATTAGATCCTGGAAAATAAAGAATTTTATGAAGCCAGTCATTGAGTGGAAGTGAGCATCCGATTCACTCTGGAAGAACTGCTCTAGTGGGAAAGCACTAGGGGTGTCGCCCTGTGTTACAACTCCACATTTATTGCTGCATCATCAAATACCAAGATTGATATCATTACAGACAGCAACAGAAGATAACACTCCCTAACTCTGGTAACAGCAGTGTTCGCCCCTCGTAGGGTCTGAGAGAAAGAGATATATGAGTCCCAAGAGGAGGACTTGGAGAGGAGGCAGAAGGGTCACATAAAGCATGGTCTATCCTGGCGGGGTAAAGAATTACACCACTGACATTGTTAAAACGACAATGAAGGGTGATCATAAAAAAGCAGACCAGATTCTAATCAGTTTTAACATTTCTTTAAATTTTCTACAGTCAGTGCCATTACTGGCTATACAGGAAAGAGAGTGCTCCTACTGCCTTGCCCTCCCCCACACTTGGTGCACCACTGGTCTCAGTGCTTGCAGCCGTGATTTCTCAGTAACTTCATGTCCTGCATATCCAGTGCTGCATATTACTGAAGAGATTGGAATAAGTTTGCAGTCAATATGGAATCACAATACAAAAGATTGAGTTGTTCCGCTCCTAGATTATAATGCATGCCCCCTGTCATGACCCACGCACCCCCACACAGAATGGTATCAAAATGGAGGGGAGAGAAGTGGAAGGGCCTGACCCCTGATGTAACAGGACCCGCATATGATTTAATTCCAAATAGAGTTCTCTCGCTGAGGAAAACAGGTTTCTTCAGAAAAAATGGAAGTGAAATGGCATTAGACAACAGACAAACTCAGACTACTTATAAGCGTGTTTGACATTCAGAAATTTGGTCTTCAGCCTGTCAAACAAGGTGAGAAATTCCACTGTGAACTTTTGGAAATTTTTAGCCTTTTGGCCAGGATAATCGGTATAAACAAAATGAGTTAATATTCAAATGGAAAAAAAAAAGAAAAAAAGCTTCCTATGACCATTCACATATATATGTAAACAACCCATCTTTACAATAATGTGGACTAAACTTCTGGAGATTTAATTATCCTGTTGACATAGGCAAAATCAATAGGCATTTATAGAAATCATGGTGAAACCTTTCTGTGGGGCTTGTTTTTGGTAAAGTGGCCCTTCTTTGCGAGCAGCTGTGAAGCTTAGGGAAGTCTTTATTCTGTTGTATTAGGATAATCTATGTGTGCCTCCTACACAGACCATAGTCTTCCTGAGGGCAATGCCTGTTACCCCCTGGTCTCGTACCTTCAGTTTCTAGCAGAAACCTCACATACAGTGAACACACAAGAGCATAATAGCTACTTACCTCATCCCAGAATGGCTCTCCTGATGGGAGTGATGTATTTAAAAAAATAAATAAAAACTAAGGAAGAATAGAAGTATAAAGGTCGCTGAGGATAAGACCCAAGAAATTACTTTCGAGCCAGGGGTTTAGTCCTTGCGGTTGATGACATGGGTCTGTACTTCTGTTTGCCTTGTGTCCACTGTCCTTTGGTTGTTGTTGTTGTTGTTGTTGTTGTTGTCCCTGAGTATCTCCTTGGCCCTTCTAGCTGCCCTGTCCCAGCCTCAGCCCTCCTCGTATTTTCGGATTGTCTGCACCTTGGAGTTTACCTTTCTCACTCTTGCTGCTGTTTGTTTCTGAGAACAGTTTCTCTCGTTGATGACTTTCAAAGTCTAAACAAGTTCTATTATAGCTGGAGAGTCAATTCAAGGGCAGGAATAGTAAAAGGTGAGACTGAGAGATGAACAGGTACATGAATTAAAGAAGCCTGGAAACTGGGTTCCTTCAGCATGCTGACTAAACAGAGACTTCCTGAATAACCAAAATGTGCAAAATGTTGCTACTTTCATGGAGCTTATATAGTAGGGAGCCTTAAAGAGTTGGAGAATTTTCCTCAGAGGGATATGGAGTTACTGAAATGTTGCAAGAATAGATCGGGTTTTAGAGTACAGCTGGGCCGCCAGGTAGAGAATGAACTGGAAGGTGTAAGAGTGAAGACTGGTTGATCCTGCAGGAGGCTGAAACAGTTGTTTGAGCCATGACAAGAGCAGCCTGCACCGGGGTCCTATGGACAGGGATGGTGGAAAATGAGAGTATTCATGAGTTACTTACAAGTGAAAAGAGAAATGATGGTGATGGAGTCAATGCGGATGTGTATGCTAAAAACAGGTAGTGTATCCCCTGAAGGCGCTTTCAAAGATAAGCAAGAGAGCAACAACAACAACATTTCTGCTCTCTTTTGGGGTGATGGCAATACAGCATACAGATATCTGGACTCTGGACACAGACACATCCATGTTTAAGTCCCTCAAATCCCTACACTGTCATCTTCGAGGAATATTAGGTTGGCCAACTTATTTAACCACTGTACACTTTAGCCTTCTCACCTGTAACTGTGGGATAAGAAAAGCTCACACCTTGCAGACGATTTTGTGGATTAAGTGGGATACTGAATGTAAATATTCAAATACATTAGTAGAAGCAGGATACATATTATATGGAGTTATACAAGAATTATTAGATGTGTTTCTTGCTTTCAAAATAGCTAAAATGAAAGGAAGTACATAATTACTTGAAAGTAAAACATAGATAATTAAATTAATTTGCATATATTTAAAAGCTGAACTTAAGTCTATATACATATATTTAGATGTCATTCATATGATTATAGACACTACAAGGGATATAGTTTGGGGGGAGATATTTATAATTGTAGGCAGAGAAACATCTTTGTTGAATGTTTACTGTAAGCTAAATACTGTGCTTGTTATTTTATATTCATTAATTCATTAATTACTAAGGAATCCTTGACATAAATGTCTCTTACTCACTATTACAGATACTAGAACTGAGGTTCAGAGGAGTAAGCATTACTGGATAATGCTTTGATAGCAGGCCTGCTTACTTCAAAGCCCCTCTTCATTCTGATATTTAGGCTGCTCTGCATTTCTGTGTTCTTAGCCTATCTTGGATATTTCCTTGTTATAAAAAATTGTCTATCTATTGAGTTTTCTGACTTTGCCTATTCATGTACCCAGGGAAAATATTCCACCTACCTATGTCAGATGTGCCCCAGGAGGAAAAAGGGGCTTTGCTTAAAGATTTCCTTTCTCTTAGTGGGAAGGGAAAGCTTTCTATAACCCGCAGAATTCAAAGGTCTTCTCTTCAGGGAGTGACTGTAAAAGGAGGACATTAGAACAGGAGACTTAAAAGGAAAAACATGTTATACAAAATATTGTTTTCAGGTCCTGTGAGATTTCATTCAATTTATATTTCATTCACCTAAGCTCTGGCCTGTTTGGTCAAAGTGAGCAAATTGAGGAATTAGTTCTCTCAATTTCTCAGTCATTTCTTGTTTCATGGAGTATCATGCTTTGCTGAAGAAAAGACAGCCTCCAGCATATATTTCTTTAAAAAAATAAACCACAAACACATATACACGTGTGCAAATTTCGTATTTTTCCATTTCTATCAAAGTAAAATCCGGGGCACCTGGGTGGCTCATTTGGTTTAAGCCTCCAACTCTTGGTTTTGGCTCAGGTCAGGATCTCAGGGTCAGGGGATTGAGCCCCCACGTGGGGCTCCCTGCAGAGCTGGGAGTTTGCTTGTCTCCCTCTCCTTCTGTTCCCCCCACCCCCACGCTCACTCTCTCTGTGAAGTAAATAAATAACGCTTTAAAAAAAATAAAATGAACCACATACACACACACAATTCCATATTTTTACACTTTAATCAAAGTAAAATCAAATAGTGCATAGACCCTGTGATGAAACCCCAACATTTCTTCTTGAAGATTTCTCTGTATTTCTAAACCATATTTGTAGAGCTCTATTTCAGAATTAACCACATTAGACCGAAGTCTCTTTTTATTGCTTCTTTAATGGTCCTACAAAATTAAGTCAATTTGTTTTATAAAACTTTTAATTATAGTTACATCTTTATAATACAATAAATGTACTTATTAAAATATTAAAATGTAAATAACTAATGGCAATAAAAATAGTTACCATTTACATTTATCATAATATAATTTTAGTGCTAATTTACTTGAGCTTATTTAACCATCCCCCTATTTTTTTTTTTAAGATTATTTATTTATTTATTTGACAGACAGAGATCACAAGTAGGCAGAAAGGCAGGCAGAGAGAGAGGAAGGGAAGCAGTCTCCCCACTGAGGAGAAAGCCCGATGTGGGGCTCGATCCCAGGACTCTGAGATCATGACCTGAGCTGAAAGCAGCTGCTTAACCCGCTGAGCCACCCAGGCGCCCCTAACCATCCCCCTATTGATACATACTTGGCTTTACTATAAACTTCTCTCTTTATAAAGGATACTGAGTAAACAAAACTGTTGTTAAATATGAGCACACTTTATTTCCTAGACATACCTTATTTCCTAGACAAAGTTTCTAGACAAAATTTCTAGTAATATAATTCCTGGCACAGCTTTTTAAAATGTGTTTTCTTTATTCATTTTCATTTTAGTTTGTGAAACATTTTGTTAAACTTCTTTCCAGAAAGTCTATACCAATTTATTTTTCTACCACAACATAAATCAACAAATTTTTCTATAGTGGGCCAGGTAGTAAATTTTTTTAGGCTTATGGGCCAAAAGGCAAAGTTGAGAATATTAGACAAGTCTTTGTATAACAAGAGACAAATACACATTTCTGTACATTTTCAATTAACATAATTCAAAATAATGATAATATATATAATTTTTATAATACGAAAATTACTAATGAAAAGAATAAATTTATTTTTCGGGTAATAATATTTTGCTCAATTGGATATGGTAGGCAGAATAATGAATGACCCATGAAGATGTCCACACCCTAATCCATATGTCCTTTAACTATGCTATATAGCAAAAGGGAAGTTGCAGATATAATTGAGGTCATGGAGGTTACTATGAGATAGCTGCTTGGTTTATCCAGGTGGGCCTATTCTAATTAAACAAGCTCTTAAATACAGAGAGAATGCTCTTAGGTTGAAGTGAGGGAGATGCAGGAAAAGGAGAAATAGAGATTGGAATCATGAGAGAGAGCAAATCTGTGGTTGATGGAAGGGCCACATGGAAAGCATGAGAAAAAACGCACGAAGTATCAAGGATCCCCATACTGGCTCCTGGCTGACAGTTCATAAAGGAAATGAAGGCCCAGCTCCATAACCATAGGAACTGCGATTGTCCTACAGGTTGAATAAGCTCAGAAGTGGAATCATTTCCAGAGCTTCCAGAAAAGAACATAGCTTTGCTGACACCTTGAGTTTGGCCTTGTGAGATTTTCAGCTGTGAATCCAAGTGAGCTGTGCTCTAACTCAGACTTCTGACTCACAAGGCTGTAAGGTAACAAGCGGGTATTTTTTTAAGCCACTAGTTGGGGTCATTTGTTATAGCAGTGATGGAAGTTCAATTTAGTGTTCTCGATCAAAATTAATTGCAAATGTCCATCTGTTAATGTTGATCTGTAATGAAATTTTGTGTCTTTTCCCACACAGAGCTACTGATACTGATAACCTTCCACAAAAATATTATTTTAATCAAATATATTCAATCTCTTGGAAGGAATTTGTGGATTCTATTTGGTTCTCACCTTGATAATTACTTTTTAACATATTCTTACATTTCAGAGGAATCACGTCCATTTGAAGGTACAACAGAAGCTTCTTGGTTGCACCATTCAATGGATTATAAAATATGTACAATTCCTCTGCACATTCATTAAGGTAAGAAAAATGCTGCTGTAACTATAGTTTCAGCTCAGAACTGTGGTTTAGCCCACTTTACAATTTGTGTTAAAGTGGAAATCCAGCTTATTGTTTTAACGTTTGACAACATTGGTCTTAAAAAGTACTTTGATATTACTTGTGATTCAACCAACATTAGTATTATGGGAATGATTACACTGAAGTATACATTTCAAAGGTAAGCACTCTGCCTATTCCTTAAGGAACATTATCAAGTTCCTAGCAAATGTGAATTTCAAAGCTGCTCAATGTTTGGTAATAGTGGCTGAAAATAAATTAAATGCTTGGTCCTAAGTTCAAAATTATCCAAATGACAATGGTTAAATCCACAAAAGTAAATGAAGTTCATTATTGACACAACTGGTTCAACAATAGAGCTTCAAATACTTTCTGCAGATGACCTGTGGATGAATGACACAATGAAACCCATAGGCTTTAAACACCTTAACCTCTTCATAAGCTTTGTGAATTCGTGGGGAGCTGGGGTAGGGTGTTTTCTGCTCCACACATATTTTTACCGCCATCAGTTGTAACACATCTTAGCTGATTCTACTTCAGGTTGTTGTGTATGAGTGTTTTCTCAACTTATTTGAAACTATTTCCACCTGTATTTGCTCCACACAGATTATTCACAAAGGTCACTTTTCAGTTGCTCCAAATGCATCATTGACTTCACTAATAAGCAACAACCAACCAGTACTGTCAATGTCTTTTGACTAATGAATAGCCAAGGAAAACCACTCAAGATAATTTGCCTTGTTTTTAATCGACTATTGATGTCGTTTCCAATGTTTTTAACTCTTTGAGCAACTGTTCTTGCCAAATAGTTGACAATCTTAACTACTTTCTCTGGCCACACTTCTTTAATTGATGTTAACATCAGTAAAAGCATTCTCTCATTTGGCTAATAAATGAGCTGCTTAGAACATCAGTTGCAGCCTCATTTTTTTTTTTAAATTTTTGTGAAGAAATTCTATTGTAATGAGACATTTTATTTAAATGGTTCTACTTTTTTCCGATTGTTGTTTTCCCATGAGTTGGGAGATGTAAGGGCGTCATATGGAAATATCAAATACTTTAACATTGTGATAAAGTCCTTGCTTAATTCAAAGATATTTTGCCATCAAATTTGATAATGAAATAACCCACACTCCACTGTACCTTAAGACTGAATTATTCAAAGTCCACTTTTTTCTTTCCTTTTTACATCACATAGAAAAGTAACAAAACAAATGTCATGGTACAGTGATAAGCCTAACAGCAGAAATGTTGTAGAATTATAACAGTGATTTGTAGCGAACAAACCGCTGAGCAAAGCAGTGAGCATGCAGCTTATGCTTTGTGTCACAACTACTCAGTTCCACTGTTGGAGCCCAAAAGCAGCCCCAGGCAATGTGTACATGAACAAGCGTGGCTATGTTCTAATAAAACTTTAACTGGGGACACTAGCATTTAAGTCTCATATAATTTTTACATGCCATAGATGACCACTTTTTTAATTTTACTTCAACGACTTAAAAAGGAAACTCATTCTTAGTTCATCATCTATATAAAAACAGAGAGAAGTCAGAATTTGGCCTTTGGGCTGGAGTTTGCAGACTCCCATACTAGAAGAATATGTTTTAATAAAAAAATCAAAATTTCCACATAAGCTGAAATCATGAAAATATTCACCATCTCTGTCTTTTTGTGATTTACTTCAGTGGGAAAGAGTAGGGAAGAATGGGGACTATGGAGGTGAAAGGAAAAGACATGTTCACTTCTTTCTCAGGGCAAGTCTACTTAGAAATAAACTAATGAACCAAATTCTGTGTCTAGTATGAGTAGGGGGCACTAGAATAATGTAAATGAAAAGTGACATTTGGATATTTTCCTCTTATGTTTTCTTACTTTAGTTGGGGGGAAAAAGCTTCAAATCAAGAATGTGAGAATGTCTGTGAAGAAAAACATCACACATCTAGAAATAAAGGGATCATTTCCACCATGACTCTCTGTGGTTCCTAGGCGTCCTTTGTTTTTTATCATTTGCACAAATGACAAAATTTGTCCTATCATTTTTTAAAGATTTATTTATTTATTTATCTGAGAGAGAGAAAGAGAGAGAGCATGAGAGGAGAAGGTCAGAGGGAGAAACTGACTCCCCAAGTAGCTGGGAGCCCGATGCGGGACTCAATCCAGGGACTCTGGGATCATGACCTGAGCTGAAGGCAGTTGCTTAACCAACTGAGCCACCCTGGTGCCCCTGTACTATCATTTTTGTTATTCATATTCTTTTCTAAAAGTGGAAACAAGAAAAATTTATTTACATTAATATCTAAGTCTTTATTTTGATACCATTTACAAAATGACATCATAAAAACAAAAGAGCTATTTGTTCCAAAGTGGGACTTTACGCAGAGATGGAGCAACTTAGCATTTAAAGCATTGGCATGGGAGACATGGTAGCCACTGCCAATTCCACTTCCGTCATTGACCTATGGCTCTCCCTGTTCCCCTCCAGGCCTGTCTTTATGTAGTAATGTAATACTTCATTTGTTAATGATGTTAAGCATAATTAACATTTATGGGACCCTTACTAAGAGCCAGTACATTTGCATGTATTGTTTTAATTAACTCTCACAAAAGTTCTGGGTGGGCAGTATCTATTGTTATGCCTTTCCAGAAGAATTGAGGCTTGAAGAGGTAACATTACTTTTCTTAAGTTCCCATAGCCACTAGATGGCAGAGCCTGGATTCAAACTCAGGTCTATCTTGCCTCAAAGCCTGTGATAGTGATTCTAAAGAGAAAGCAGATAAGGCAAATGAAAAAGTCACAACTATCTAAAAAGAATTAGCCTGCCATTAGGTGATCTATCATTTCCTTCAGCTCTCAATTATTAATAAGTTTAGCACAGCACAAGTGTCAATTACAATGTCTATGTATTTTTTACTCAATGGAAACAGTTATTTGGTAGCCTCTTTTGAAGTTAAATCTCAGGTAAAATGTATAATAGAACATATTGATGTAACTTATTGGTTAAAATATAAATATTATAATATGCAACCCAGTTGGCTGCAATAAATTGAGTGTTTAATAATTGTTTCAGAATCAAAATGATCTTCTGAGTAGACATGTTGTGTTGCAAGACCGTCAACAGAAAGCTCAGGATCTTAGATGCTTTGTCATTTCTTCTAAGAAATTTTACAGGGTGGCCTTCAGTGTTTGAAACAGTACTTTGTATTTTTCAGAGGTCTCCATTGATAGCATTTCCGTGTCCCCTGGTTGGAAGGGTGGGCCTCTCTTTTCAATACTGATGGATTGCCTCATTTAGCATAGGTTAGCTTCTCAACAAAGATATTGATTTGACTTAAGAACTATTTTATGAAAACCCTATGTTCTATAATGGGTGATTTATAGTTTACAATGCTTCCTTTCTTCATAAAAGCAATTGACCTTTGGCCCTCTGTTTAAGGACTATCATTAGATTGCGTTAAAGATGACCACAGACTGGATCAGACAGAATCAGTGCATGAAATGAACAGTCATTAGTCTGAATGATTGTGTAAATGTGAATATGAGTTGTTGAAGGTGACTTACTGTTTCAAAGCTGTGACAAAAAATTCAGTGAAGTCCGACATACCTGTAAGAATATCATTAAGTCTTTGAGGGACTAAAAGACTATAGTTTTATTGTAGTGAAACTGTACATATTTCACTAAGTCAAGTCCTTCCTTCTAGTACATAGGCTTTGCCCAAATCTCTGGCTTAAGAAAACGTGGGTGGCTGTCTCTCTGGTGCACGCTTGCCCATTCAGAGACAGAGGGATACCGACGCTGTAATGGGAAGAAATCAATAGTAGCAAGGCCAGATAAGGTGAAAATTCCCAGAAGACTCATATTAACTAAAAGGATAATGAAAACAAAACAACTTACAATGTACTCATTTTTGGATAGATGTGGTTTTATGAATATTCTAAATATTATTTAATACTTTCCATAATACTGGACTCTGAAACTCTAGAAGGTTATTGTCACTAATTAAGTGGTGGATTGGGTATATAAAGCCTATCAGTCAGTCTCCATTAAAAAAGAAGAATGACCACTAGCTATACCCAAGTAGAATTTACTGTTTTACCAGATTCTAATAATTTGTATTAGACACAAAATATTAACACATTTTAATGTATTTAGTCAATCGTAGTAAAGACAGTTAATAATCATATTTAGATAAGACACGATTGGAGTTCAGTGAGAATGAACATAGAGATTATTGGTATAATTTTGATATTCACTGTCATAGCCCCTATTGTTGAACTGTACTCTGAGATTTTGTAATTTCTTTTTGTTTTTAAAATTGAATTCCCTTCATCAGCACTGCAAATAGAGTAGATATTTCTCATTCAGCAGGTTTAGAAAAATCTTTTCATCATGATAGCACTCAATGCATTTATCAATTGCATTAGAAATTCTTATTCCCCATGTATAAATTGAAATTTTATGTCTCACATGTGTTCCATTTTATGTCTCCCATGTTGGTTATAGCTTGTTAATTGTTCACATTCTACACTACCAAATGATTACTTTTGCTTTTCATTTTTATCTGTTTCTTTTTTTAAATATTATTCATCTGCTTTTTTTTTTTTTAAATTTATTTCACACAGAGAGAGATCACAAGTAGGCAGAGAGGCAGGCAGAGGGAGAGGGAGAAGCAGGCTCCCCGCTGAGCAGAGAGCCCGATGTGGGGCTCGATCCCAGGACCCTGAGATCATGACCTGAGCCGAAGGCAGAGGCTTTAACCCACTGAGCCACCCAGGCGCCCCCTCAGCTGCCTTTTTTGATACAGAAATTGTTTTGGCTGAAGGGTCAATTTTAGATATCCCTTAATGTTTTATCACTATTTTTCTATAGTTTCTCTGAGCTATTTCATAAATTTTAGTACATTTACTACTTTGTGGTATATTGAACTTTGATTTAGTTAATAAGTATTCAGAACACTTCTTCTTATTATAAAAAATAATTATTTTCTGTTTAAAGTTGCAATAGGTAATTTAATGTTAGAAATTGCAAACTTATTTATGAATGACGTGCATTCAGAAATGCACACAAGTCTTATAAAACGTTATTACCCATCTATTACCTTTCCTGCCATTATTTATAAATTAACAAGATTGTTTTTGGATGATCATCCGATATTTGATAGGAAGGTAAGTCATTCCCAGGGAAGCTTATTGTTCCTTCATAGAAAGTAGCTGCTATCTTCAAAGGTTACTTAACTTATATTGTCTTTAATCCTCATGGCAACCCCACCAAGCAAGTATTTTTTAGTGCCATTTTGTAGCAGCCTCAGAGCGGTGATCCTATAATGATTTTTTGTACTTGGATTTGAACTGAGATCTGCCTGATGTGAAAACCTGCTACGTTTCTACAGTAGGCTGCGAAGGAAACCGAAATCTCAGAAGGGGAAAAAAATAATGATTCTATAAGAAAATCAAGTTGCCATGGGTGGCAGAATCCCTATCCCACATCATTCCTCAATGCATGGGGCCAGCGCTCAATTATGTAGAAGATAAATCAGAATGTAGAAGGGGCATTTGTATCTAACTGGAATCCCGTAACGGTTTGAATTACTAGAAGAACTCATATGGAATATTCTCCACCTGTCCCACTTCAGTCTTGGCTTTGATTGCTTTATTCTTGACAGAAATGTCCACAACATGTGTTCAACCATCCTTTGAAAGAGCATTCTCCCATATTATTTAAAAAGAGTTAATTTTCCACAGCTTAATTCACACCAAGTTTTCAGTTGCACACTTACTATATAAGCAAGTATCTAGGATAACCACTTTTCTATTAAAATTTTCTTGAAAACTCTGCAATAAGCAATTTCTGATAGTGCCTGTATTAGGAAAGCTTACTATCTCATTTTGGGTTGACGGTATCCAACAGCAGGATAAGTCTGGGTAAATGTACCATAATTTAGGACAATTGGTGAAGGAAAATGTGGACAAATGGCATTTATATATTTTAACACACTTCACTTACTTTAATCTTCTAAAATTTTGGTAGCCTTTAATCTCCTTTACCTAAAACAAAAGCATTATTATTTTTTTCATTATTCAACATCTGGTGATGGCACTAACAATGAAACTGTGCAAGACATGCTTTAGAGTATAGAGCAGTGGTACTCAAAATATGGACCTCAATTATTCAGCCTAGCGTTACCTGGGAGATTGTGAAATGTGCAAATTCTCAGGCTCCACACTAGACCTTCTGAATCAGAATCTCTGCATAGGGTCTGGGGCAGGGGCCTGAAATCTGTGTTTAATCAAGCATCCTGATGCAAGCTAGAGTTTGAAGAGCATTGTTGTGGAACACTGCTGCATGAGGTCCTCAGACTGGCTTGAGTGCAGAATCCTGGACCACACTGAAGCATCTTCAAGCAAAAATTCTATTTTGTAACCTCATTGTGTTATCAATTACACACTAAATAAAGACCTAAATCATATCTCATGAGTGGGATGCCTGTGAAGCTAAGTTGGGTAAGCAACTGACTTGGTTTTGGCTCAGGTCATGAGCTCAGGATCCTGAGGTCAAGCTCCTCATCAGGCTCAAGCTGAGCATGGAGTCTGCTTGTCCCTCTCCCTCTGCTCCTCCCCACTGCTCACTCTCTCATAAATAACAAATTAAAAATATATATATATCTTTCTAGACAACTAATTGCAATATATTCCACACATATCTCCTGTCCTAAAATCGTAGATGTTCACCTACTGCGAACAAAAATTACTCTCTGAATTTGATGATTTTAGGTCTAATCTTGCCATTCCATATATATATATATATATATATATATATATATATGTATGGAAATGAAATGTAGAGAGGAATTAAAATAATTCACTGATGGGTTCAGTCTATGGACTACCAGTCCTTTATCTTCTCTAGATGGTGTGGTGGAGCCCGTGCCCGCTCTTCCAGTGTTGGTGTACAATATCTCCTTTGCAGGCCTTGCCAAGTGCTCGATTACCCACTTCTCTTAATCTTTTGGAGTAAAGCACTGACGGCTTCATCAACATGCAGTCAGGGAATTCATTACACCTCCATCGACTCATACTGAGACTATAATTAATTTATAAGATAATAAGCTATGATGAAAGTAGCATTGATTAGGAGTCACAAGTCTGCTACTCAGCCCTGGTATAACTATGTATAAATTGTGGCTTTTGATAGTCCACTGACTACTCTGAGGTTTAGTTCATTGATATGAGAAATATGAAAAACAACGAATTAGTAAGTTTAAGTTGTCTTGAATTCTAATGCAATGATTCAGTAACCCCATCTGTTACTTGGGTGGTTGGAATGACATCATCAAACAGGTTGCTTTGATGGGCAGAAGGAATCAGGCAAGGAAAGGTTCATCATGGTATATCACTGGAGATATACCATGCAGGTGATGCCCAGAGATAGCACCAGTCCTTGTCTGTAGCTTGTGCATATGCTCTAATAAGGACACCAAGGAAAAATCCTTTCATGGACTCTTTTCTGTAAGCGTTAATGTTTATGTGCCTGTTACCACTTTCTTGTTTGAATTTCAGGAATATATGTACTATGGATTCACCATGATTTCTGGCTCTATTAGTGGGATTTTTGTCCCCCTTTCCCCTTCCTAAGATGTGTTGGGCACAGGCAGTGCTGGGACATTGGCAACAGCTATCCCCAGGCATAATAGACTTCCCTGTCATGCTTCATTTAATAAAAATAGTTCTGAAACTACCATAAAACCTTTCATCCTTGAGTCTTAAATTATTTCACAAACATTTATTCTTATAGAATTCCTGCAGGGCAGACATTACAGAATCACAGATTCATGAAGACTTGGAGATGAAGAGAACTTCAGAGATCATTCATTTAAATCGCTTCATTTTTCAGGTGAAAAAATTAAAATCCCAGAAGGTGAAGTGACTTATCCAAGCAGTTCTCTTCTTTAAAATGTAAAGGTAGGAATTAGGTGGATAACTTTAAGTCATAGAATGCATTTTAAATTATTGTATGAATTGGGGTGCCTGGGTGGCTCAGTGGGTTAAAGCCTCTGCCTTCAGCTCGGGTCATGATCCCAGGGTCCTGGGATCGAGCCCCACATTGGGCTCTCTGCTCTGCAGGGAGCCTGCTTCTTCCCCTCTCTCTCTCTCTCTCTGCCTGCCTCTCTGCCTACTTGTGATCTCTGTCTGTCACATAAGTAAATAAAAATCTTACCAAAAAAAATATTGTATGAATTAAACTTTAAATTTTATTTACTCTAGCTTTGGGAAGAAATTCGGTCCATCTTTTTAAAGGCAGCCCTAAGGGGTGGAGAAGTGGGTAGAGATGGGTTAATAAAATGATGTCTCTTAGTAATGAGTGATAATTTAAAGTAGTATAGAAGTGAGCAGAAGAAACAAAGTTATTTCTATAATTTAATTTGTTGGTGTAGAATGGGAAAAATCGTTAGAAATGAATCTCTGTTGAATCTGACAACCTCTCCTCCCATCTTTAATCCTAACCCAAACCCACCACTTAAAACTTTTTCACTGCCCCCTTTCCCACCTTCACATATTAATAATCATCTGCCACTTTAAAGAATAAAGGAATTTCAGGGTGTTTGGCTGACTCAGTTGGTCGAGCATGCAACTCTTGATCTTGGGGTTCGAAGTTTAAGCCCCACATTGGGTGTAGAGATTACTTTAAAAAAACCTTAAAAAGTAAAGGATGAAGGAATTTGGAAGAAAAGAAAGGAAATTTACCCAGAAAGAGACCTACTGACCCACAGAGAGGAGTCGTAGGAAGTTCACCATGGAACCTTCTGCACCTGCTCAGAGAAGGGAAAATGACACAAAACTACTGAGACAGTATTTATTGCATGGGTGCAAGGCATTTTCAAAGATTCAAAGCTGTCATTTGAGAGTTCACAGGCAACAGGAAGATATCTTATGTATACTTGACTCTACCACAAAGTTAATGAGACTAAATGCACAATAGTTGTGCAAACAAAATGGTATGGGAGCATACGAAAAACATTAGACTTTGAAATGGGTGGGTTTGGGAAGATTTGGGAAAGAATTCAAAGTGAGGCTAGAAAAACATTGTTGGTAAAAATGAGATTGATAGGGAGGGAACATTCCAGATAAAAATGAATATATTTTAGCAGAAGCATGATGTTATTTCTTTCCTAAAATGCAAAGACAAAGAGAAGAGAGTCTCAGGGATGAATAGCAGTATTAGGGTACAGTTGAAGGATTGATTTGTGGAAAGGAATGCAAACAAATGAAGATATGAATCATGACTATTGACAATGAGAAAGTTCCACTGGAGGGAACTTATTTGGAAAATTTGTGGAGAATTTACTTCTGGAAGGATGGATAAAGTGAAGAATGGGGAAATAGGGTTACATTACAGGAAAAATGGAGAAATATTGAGATCAGGTAGTATTTATTTGGAAATACTGAGACAGGAAGTCTGCAAAGGCTCTGCTTCATGTTATGTAATACAATCAACTAAGAACAGCATTGACAGAACATTAGAAGACATATGGATCTGACTGGACCATAAAATGACTATACTTCTCTAAATTCTTGGGGCTAGCTTTTTAAAGCTCTCTTTTTCCAAGAGATATGATTAAATCTAGAATTATATATCTCAAAGGATAACACAGTAGAAGAGATCTGATTGATGGCCTAAGAAAATGAGAAAGAGTTAGGGTGATATGATAAATCTGAGTCAAAGATAGTAATAGTTTAATAAGATAAATGTGATATTTCCCCCTTGAAATCATAGCAGGTTAGAGGCACTAGTGACTTTAGGGATTGTTATTGAAATGCATAACAGCATGGATGAGTCTCAAAATAATTATATTGGGTGAAAGAAGCCAAACCTCCCCTCCCCTGCCACAAAAGAGTACATTTATGTAAAACTCTAGAAAACACAAACTAATCTATAGGGACAGAAAACAGATTATGCTTGAGGTTGCTTGGGGATAGGGGCAGTATAGGATAGATTACAAAGGGCATAATAAAACTTTTGGATGTTATGAACATGTTCACTCTCTTGATGTATAGTTTAATGAGAGTGTGCTTCATGTCATAACTTATCAAATTGTCCACTTTGTACATGTGCATTTTCTTGAATGACAATTACCCCTCAATAAAGTAGTTAAAAAAAAGAGATAACATGAATGACAGAAAATCTATTTGCACCCAGAATATATAGTAATTTGGCAAAACCTTCCTTGGATAGCACCTAAGAACATATGCCTATCTGACACAGGATATTTCTTCTTCCTATGGAACAGGGGAAATTACTAGCGATTTTTAAAAACGGAAATATGACTTTTATATCTCTATAAAAATAGAGAATTTTTGCAATTCATTTGTAGAGCAGAAAGGCTCTGGACCTCTTTTTCAGGATGTCTGTTCTCTGATGCCAGCTATGGCTCTGATTTACTCAGTGATTTTGGAACTTAATCTCATTTTATGACATGCAAAATGGAAATTAAAATGTATATGCCACACTTCACAGACTTAAAAAAAAGATGAAATTATTTAGAAATATTTAGAATATTTTTGTTGGTACTAAGCAAGCTTGTGGGGATAAAAAATAAACGGGATGTGTTCCTTTCTCTCTAGATGCTTGTATTTTTCTTTCTCCCTATAGACAAATACATAGGTAAGTAGATAGAGAGATAGAGATGCAAATCAAGTGTAAGATATTCTAAATTTTATAATTATGTTGTGAACAGACTACAGTAGAAATATAGTAGAGGAGGAAGGATCTAAATATCTAAGGGTCAAGCAAGTAACATCTCAGTTGTTTCTGAAGAAATAGTTCAACAGAGAAAGGAGCATAAAGGTTCCATGAAGAAATATATGCAAAAACCTACAGACGTAAGGGGACATAGTACTTGGGAGATATCTTAAATTCATTGTTCTTAAATTCATTGTTCTTGATGGGGAGGTTAAGTGTGGGAGGATTTTGAGTGATGAATCTGAGGACAGTTTAGGGCAATATTGAGATGGGCCTTCCATGCTACCTGGGAGAATGTAGACCAAAAAGACTAGACAGGAAAAAAGTAAGTGAATATAATTTTAAAAATCATGAAAACAACAATTTATCAAATAATATTTGATTTTTATAATGGATACTTATGTAGTTACATAAAAAAGACTTGATATGGGAATCTCACAAAAATAATCAAAATTTTATTTCCTATTAAAATGCTTTTGCCATGTAAGTCCACATTCATTTTTAACAACTAGTTAAGTCATTATTATACTTCTTTGTTTTTTAATTTAAAAGTTGAATAGTAGTGACTTGCCATAAATCAGAGACTGTTTTCTTAGAAAAATATTGATTAAATTTAGTTTCTTCTTAGGAAATAAACCCTTGTAAAATTTAAATGTGATTGAGAAATGCAAGCACAGTTTTAAAAAGGAATGGTATTAATGGCTTTTTAATAAAGAAAGTGGCTTATTAAAACAAAGCAAAGTAATTAATAGATTTTTTTCAATTGCATACAATTGGAAACTTATAACTGAATGAATGATGACCCTGACTAAAGTCAGTATCTTTGTTTGGCCTCAAAATTTTCAAAGATTACTTATGGAAACAATATTTATATTTATTTTCTTAGTTTCCTAAGTACAATATTGTTGTTTCCGTGTGGAGTTTGGTGTTGGAAAGGACTGAGTTTAGCACAGATCATGGGAGATTCTTGCTGGGTAACTTTCAGCAAATTATTGGACCTCTCTAATACTCAAATTCTCCATCGTCAAATGGGGACAATGATATTCAAATCATAGGTTTGCTGCAATGCTTAGATGAAACGGTGATTCTGAAATACATAGCATAGTGTTTGATATACAGCAAATCCTCAGTAAAAATAAGATGTTGTTTTTCTTGCTACCTGGACTTGTTGGGACTGGCAGATCAATATGGGACCAATTTTCCTGTTTGTACTGAATACATGTGTAGCTCTATGTTGAGTGGAATGAAGGACTAGATTGAACATCAGGGAATCTAGCTGTTGCCACACTCTGACATTAGTGAACTATGAGTTTTTGAAGGTGTAATGGGATGTCTCCGATTCTTTTCATCAATAAGATTAGGGTGCTGGACCATCCACTAGATTTAAAAAGTGCATTTGAAGAATCTTGGAATATCAGGATTTCCTTCCCTTGAATTGAGAGAAAAGGAAGGTGACGAGATATGACTCAACTATCTCCACCATTGCTTCAACATCTGAATTAACTGATTTTTGGTTTTGGATTATCTAGAAGGATTTTGCTTGAACAGAGCATCTCATAGCTATGAAAGTTTGCAAACCACTGGATTTCCCAATTTCTAAGTTTCCATTAGCTCTACCGTTTTATTAATGTGTTTAATCATTAACCAAAGTCTGAAACCTTCCCTGAATGCAATCGTACTAAAGATGGAAATAATTGTATTTTCTTGTTAGGATAGAGAAATTAAGATGACATGAGACAAATATAATGATTAATAGTTTTATGTCAATTTGATCCCTATAAGAATCTTATAAAAAAAGCATCATTATCCCTTTAAAAAACAGGACAAGGAAACCAACACCCAATAATTTATTAATTTATTTTTAATATCTTATTTATTTATTAGAGAGCACAAGCAGGCAGAGGAAAAAGCAGGCTCCCCACTGAGCAGCGCCCCCCCCCCCACCAGGATCACAGGACCTGATCCCAGGAACTTGGAATAATGACCTGAACTGAAGGCAGACACTTAACGGACTGAGGCACCCAGGTATCCCACTCAAGAAGTTTAAATCATACCATATATAGATAAATGATCAATTTGTAATTTAAACTCAAATATTACGCTCATTCCTTTGCAACTGATAAGTCACTAATGAAAAAGTCAATAATACAGTAAGAAATAACTAAAGGTATCATTTAATCCACTTTTAAAAAGCCTGTCTTAGATCTTTGAATTATTTAATTGAATAAGTTTTCTCTGAACACTTACTCTGTGTCTAATACCTTAGAGCATAGGAAGATGAGTAGTATAGAGTTCCTGAATTCTAAAGGCTTATAAACTAGTCAGGAAGATAGGCCTTAACAGGAAGCAATTATAAGAGTGAACACAGGTATATGGCCTGTTTAGGTTTGCTGGGGGAAAGAAAAACCAAAAGGACCATAAATATATAAGTTAAGTGTAGTTCATCTGCAATTAGTAAATATTCATCTTTCTAGATATATGTGAATAGGGTGAGTCTGACCAAGTCCTGATACAGGGTGGGAGAGGGGCAGGTAACTCTTAACACCAATTTCAGAAGGAAAAGTAGTGGTGAGCCGAGAAAAGGCTATGTTAAAAATTTAAGTCCTTAAAAAAAAAAAAAAATTAAGTCCTTCGTTAGTATTTTGCCCATAATCTGTCACACCAGAGCAGCCAGGTCTTAGGACATCTGTAATCATGACCTGTATTTCTTTTTAAGGCTGCCAACCGCAATCACCCAAACTGGAATTCATAGACATCAGGAAAAGACCAGGAGCAAACAAGCACTGAGGATGTCTTTAAGTATCATTAAAGTCATGGTTTCATACCGTAATACAATTGCAGCAAGAAGTACTGATTTTTTTTTTTTCTTTTTGACACAGAGAGAGAGAGAGAGAGGGGGAGAGAGAGCACAAGCAGGGGGAGCATCAGGCAGGGGAGAAGTAGGCTCCCTGCCGAGCAGGGAGCCCGATGTGGGGCTCAATCCCAGGACCCTGGAATCATGACCTGAGCCAGACGCAGCTGCTTAACTGACTGAGCCACCCAGGCATTTCAAGAAGTACTGAAATTTTGATGCAAGGTATGAAATAGCAAACAAAAGAGTTGCTTTTGCTTCAAAGGGGGAAAAAAAACAAAACAAAACAAGTGAAAAAGGTGCAGACTAAAGAATAAGGCAAAGTAACTGGAATTTTAAGATGATGAAATTAATGTTTCCCCTGGCCAAATTACACTTAATGTTCGATGCTATTTATTGCTACCTGATGCTGGCACAGAGTGATCTTTTTAACACCTATCCTTTCTTGGTTTTGAGAAACTCTAGAACTGTCCTCATTCTATTTGAGTAGCTATGGGAAAAAGAAGATTCAAATGATGGAAATATGAATTGCCATCAGCTCTAAAGATTTTATTTATTTATTTGATAGAGATTATAAGTAGTCAGAGAGGCAGGCAGAGAGAGAGAGAGAGGAGGAAGCAGGCTCCCTGCTGAGCTGAGAGCCCAATGCAGGGCTTGATCCCAGGACCCTGAGACCATGACCTGAGCTGAAGGCAGAGGCTTTAACCCACAGAGCGATCCAGGCAGCCCTGCCATCAGCTCTAAAATATAACAAAAGATTGGAAGTAAAATTAAGTATTATACCAGAAAAAAAAAATGAAATCCTTTAAGATGCTCAAGCATATTTTATCGTGTGTTCTTTTTGAAGACTTAAGTACCTAGATGCAGATTCCTTAAAATGAGAACAAGCTCTGTACCTCTACAGCAATTTGCTTCATATTAAGTAGCATTTCAGCTATTTTTGTCTGGAATTGGTATGACAAAGAAGCTTATTTATCTTCTTTTCATTTGAGAAACTGCTTCCTTCCTGGCAGTAATAAGGTTGGCATGGCTGATGCAGACCAGATCCCAGATTTCTAATGCACACTTGGAGAAGACTTCTCAAACTGTAGGAACCCTAGCTATGTTCGTTGGTTGGCACCATTCCATTCCTTAATGGGGTATCTGCTTGCAGCATCAGGAGTCACTAGTGTGGCTGGCCTTATTGTAAGGGGTCTCCAACAGAAGCAGGTCTTCTAGACATCATGGAGTTTCTATTCTTCTGGAACTTGGCAGCATGACTGTTCCTACTTCCTGTGTCATGGAAGTAACCCAACCTTTTCTGTTCCATGTCCTGGGCACCAGGCACCAACTGCATAGGCTACACAACCATGATACCCATATGAGAATAAGGTTAGCTAAAAAGGAGAACCATGGCCATGGAGACGTAAAAAACAAATAGCAAGTACAGTCTTGACCAGTTATCCCATGACCCAAGAGCAAGCAAACCTCCTTTCAGTCAAGTTTTCCTCACTATAATTCAAGCGATGCATCTGTGGAGTTACAACAAAGGAAAAATAATTATGACAGGAGGTTTAGGACCGAGTCTCTGAGTCCCCGAATCTTTGAGCCACTTCTGCCACCACTTCTCTGGATGTCTGAGGCAAATCCCTGAAAGTCTCTGAACTTATTCTCCTTGATGGTCAAGTGCAGACCAGGGAACTTCAAGGTCCTAACATCTTCTAAAGTCCTAGGGTGTTATGGTTTTACTGATATAGAGCCTAAGAGATGTTTTAATAATCACAGAAATAATGAATACAAAAGAGTTTACTCCTCAGAAAAAGACATTTCATATGTAGGGGATATCAATATCTAGATAACTATAATAATACCTGGAGCACAAGTTAGTTTCTCTATATCAGGGTTTTACTGTTCACTGATAAATGATAAAATATAAGACTGTCATTTAAATACAAATGACAGTTTTGGTTTGTGATCTGTGTTAATTCCAATGGATTTTTTCAGTGCTGAAACAACACAGGTATTCTGAGCAATTATTGTCCAGTGATGACTTACAGTTAGGAGTTCATTTGGGAAATTGTCTAAAACTGCCCCAAAGTCCAGATCCTAAATTCCTGAGTTAAAGCTGACTAGTGGTTGGTGTATGGCACCATCATGTTTTTTTGTTTTGTTTTGTTTTGTTTTGTTTTCCTTGATCTAATGCATTGGATTGATAAGTGAAAGAAATTTATAGTTAAACATAATAGCATAACATCATAGGATTTCAAGTGTATAAAGTATCTCAAAGATATTTTATATTTCCCAAAATATGTTAAGATTCTATGGTACAGGGTGGAGCCTTCAATAAAACGATTGCCCCTGGAGTTGGGTCTGAAGCTGAGTTCTCAACCTTTCACCTGGTAAAGCTTGTGTTATATTTGTATATTTATACACCTCAAGTCTTATTAAGCTTGATGTATATTAGCCCACCACTTAAACTCTTTATATCACTACATCTTCTAGATGTATTTCTAACCCAAAGCTCAGGAAAAGAACAACTGAGATAATAGTTCCCATGATAAATTAATACCCTAAAATAATTTGCTGGATTTAAATTTCATTATACTGCAATGAGTAAATAAAAATACATCAGAAGTGCTCAAAATAAAGACAAAGGGTTACATTTTCTTATGAGACAGATACCATTGGACTGGGTAACAAAAGTTAGAGAAACCCAGAATAAAAGCAAATAGATAAGGCAAACAACGTTACTTAAAGGTTATTTTCAAGAAGCACATCCCAAACAAAATGACAGTTTGAAAATGCAGGATGGAAAAACATACCAAGAAAAAACTTATTTTAAAAACTACTGTGACAATATTAATCTATAAAAAAATAGAACTCAATATGAAGATTTTTTTTTGGATTAAAAGTCTTATTTTATTATGACACAAAGTATATTTTAAGAACTTTCAGCCATCAGGAGTCTTTATTTTTCTAGTCACTAAGTTTAAAATATGCAAGAGAACCGGAGGAAACACGTAAGGACTAGTATATAAAGATATAGCCAAAATGGGAGATGTTAACACTTCCTTTTAAAAATCACCAGATCAGGCAATGTAACCACAATGTGAGCAAACATGATTCAGGGGATGTAGTCATAAAAGGACTCCGTTTTGCATCTCATCAGGCTTTTGCAGGTCTTCAATGGGCCTATTTTCCCCCTCTTCCTGGCTCAGGTTAACTGGGCAGCCCCATGATTTTCCCTAAAGAAATAATTCCTGTTGGGGCGCCTGGGTGGCTCAGTGGGTTAAGCCTCTGCCTTGGGCTCAGGTCATGATCTCAGGGTCCTGGGATCAAGCCCCACGTTGGGCTCTCTGCTCAGCAGGGAGCCTGCTTCCCCATCATCCGCCTGCCTCTCTGCCTACTTGTGATCTCTGTCTCTCTCTCTGTCAAATAAATAAATAAAATCTTAAAAAATAATAATAGTAATTCCTGTAAATTTCATCAAACACAGTCTCAGTTCAGCCATTAAAGTGTTCAGTCCTATGTAATCGTTAAAAGCTCTAACCTTGATTTATGACATCTCTCCCTCTCCATGCCAAGAGCTATTGCAGGCAAATATCTAAGCAAAGGAAGCTTGTTGGTTTATTCCTTCTGGTATTTCTTCTACTCGTTCTCTTTTCCTGACTAATTGATGCCTCTAATTAGCTGGAATGAGTGGATGACAACTTTGAGAGGGGCCAAGCTTCCTTTTTATAGATGTCTGGTTCATGGAAATTGCAAGTCTTTCCTGCAAGACTTTGAAAGAGCACTTTCCTACCAAACTTCAAATGACTACTTTGTTCCCATTGAGGTCACTTTGGTCAGTATGTCGTCCTCAAGCTTCCCAGGCTTAACTCAGACCCCATTGTACTGCTTCGTCTTCAAACTGAAGGGTCCACAGGTTAAACTTTTGAGTAGCCACCTCCAACTCCCCTCCTAGTAATGGGGGGCTGAGCAGTAGCACACTCCCCCTTCTTCTTTTCTGTGGGAATCAGAGGGATTGTGACTTCAAGCGGAGTTTGATCTAGAGAAATCCTCCTCAACAATGTTTTTCCAAATTCAACTCTGACTCATTATATCCTAGCTATGTGTGAGGAACTTAAGAGTTTTCTAAAGTTTCATAAAAAAATTTGCTTGAAAATTCTGCATTGTGGTTCTGCCACCTAAACTGGGGATGATGTTTCTAGTGCTTGTGAGTCTCAGCCCAAACTTCCATTTCAATATCTTCTGAGATAAGCAGGGGTGAAAAGCATTGGAATAATAACTTATTCTCACTCTCCCTCTCAATTCTTAGAGGAACAGTTATAGCCTTAACATCATTTATTAGAAAATGAAATAAAAAATAAATATACTAAGCCTTTAATTTGAGATATCAGAAAACAATTTCAAGAAGAACATAGAGAGATGGAATGAACAATGATAAATTCAGCCTTCATAATACAGATAATTTTTTAAAGTATATGTGATTTTAGTACCAAAAAGTAAATTTTAAAACAATTAATGAATACAATATTAAGACATCTAGCAAATCTGGTTAATAAAAAAGAGAGTTTGCTAAAAATCAATGTTAGGAAAAAGAAACAGGATATAAGTACAGATGTGAAGGAATAAAAAATAAGAAAACACTATGTACACATTTATAGCAACTTATCTGAAAATCTAGAGGAATTAATCATTTTTTAAGAAGATACAAGTGTCAAAAAAATGAAAAACAAGCAACATACCTTAAGAAACCACCACCAACAACAAAAAAAAAAGAAAAAAGAAAAAAGAAAAATTAAATAAAGCAGCACTGCTTTAAATGACATCTGTTTAGCTTGTGAGTTCAATCAAATCCTACCAGGCACTTAAAAGTTGTCTCTAATTCATGTTATTTAGGTTGTTTCAAAGTGGAGAAAAAGATTAAAGTTTTCTTACTTATCACATGGCTACTATAGCACTAGTGTAATAAGGCAAGACTATCACATAACCTTTCAGCCATCAGGAGCTCAGTATCACATATGAACACAAGTATGATTTTTTAAATCAACAAATTAAGTCCTTTACTGTGTTAAAAGAATAACATAACCAAGTATATATATCTCAGAACTGCAAATATGATTCATCATTAAGAAATTTTATTTAGTTTATAATAGAAATGATATTTCAAATAATTTGGGGTAGGGAAAAGAATTGTTATTTAGTAAATAGTACCTAGCAATTGGATAGCCATATGGGAAAGATTAATTTTATAATCTTACCGCTCATCATATGTAAAAGGAAACTCCATATAAATCAAACACCTGTATTTAGAAGTTCACAAAGTTGTTAGGAAAAAAAAGAGAGAATATGTCTTTATTCCCTTGGGATAGCAAAAGTCCTCCTAATACGTTATAAGCTCAAAGACCCTGAAAGAAAAGATTAAGAAATGTAACTTAACAAACACTAATGTATACAGTAGAATGCAAGATACTTTAAATGAAGTGACAAGACAAGCACCACATTGGAAGAAAACATTTGTTTAAAAAAAACAAAAGTTTATTTTTATTTTTTTATATTTGTTATTTATATTTTATATTATACTAATTAGGATATTTTTAATTGTTAACAATTTTTAAAAAGGCAAACAATCCAACTAGGATGAATAATGCATGAAATTCATACTAATAGCTAGGAAATATGAAAAGACATGCTCAACATCACAGGTCATCAGGGGAACACCTATCAAAACAACAGTGGTGTCCCATTTCCTGCTTCGATGATTGGGAGGGTGAGATAACAGTGAGGTTTTGCAAAGGAGAAAGTGGCATTCCCAGGGGTGATTATGTGAATTGGTGCCGTTATCTGGAGAATCATTTGACTAGGTCTATGAAGTTTAAAAAAAAAATTCATTTCCTTCGACTCGCAATTTTATGTCTAGATGTCTTTTCCACAGAATTACTTATCTGTACACACAAAGATGGATGCTCAGGAAAATTTATTACATCATTGTTGGTACGAGGAAAAAGAAGAGAAAATTGGATACAACCTATCATGTTCCATCATTGTAGAATGGTTATCGAGTTTATGCTATTATTTATTTAATGAGGCAATATATGTAAAGCACTTAGAACAACATCTGGCACCTGATAAGCACCAGATATGTGTTAGCTTTATTATTCTCCCACCCTGGAATTATAAGTTCGTTGAAAGCAGCACGTTTGTCTGTTTCACTCATTATTGCAACCCCTTGGCCAAAAACAATGCCTGTTATGTAGCAGGGTAGCAGGTCATCAATCAACATATCTAAAATGATTCCTAAATATATATAATGCTCTTTTTCTGTGATTGCCCTTCTATATCCATTTTTTTCCCTATTCTGATTTCTAGGAAACCGACGTGGGTTTCCTTTATCCTCTGGCATTCAGTTTGCCACACCCATAGCATCAAACCAACAGTATTAGAGAGTGGAAGGGCATTGCGGTATTTCTCCTCTGCTACTTCTCTGCCATACCAGTAATTGCATCCTTTAACTATAGCCAGACCTCAGTGGTTAAGTCTGGACAAGCAACCCCCACTCCATCCTACCCACCCCCTCCACCCATGGCCACAGATCTCTCTAGGTTCCAATAACAAAGAAAATTCTCTTCCTGTTTCTTCAGGGTTCAAGGTGGTGACTCCTTTTTTCTGCTGTTAAAACCTGATGCTTTACCATACCTTGCTCGTTCCCTTGACCCTGCTCCCACACATTTCCTATTCAGTCCACAACTGATCTACAAGCTAAGCATTATCATGCAGCTATTGAATAATGTGAGGGAGAATTGGATGTACTGACATAAAAACAATTCCACAGTGGATACGTTAGATTTAAAAAGGCCAAAAAAATTGATACCCATATATGTATCATTTATCCACAGTCAACATTTGCCACGTTTTGGTTTAATGCTATTTTCGACATTTAGATATTTCAAATCCATGGTGCACTATAATAGAAGAAAGATTTGAATATATAACACATACTTAGACAATTCAGTGGTTTAAAAACAGCTTTAACTCTCTAAATATATAAATAACTGTAAATCCTAGACAATTATGCCATGCCAACAATAAAGCTGGGACAGTAATGCAGCCCCTTCCTTAGGTTCCACACCCCCCTGGCTATGTCACAGAGAACAAGGATTCCCTGCAGTACCTACCGGTCATTTGTAGCATCATTACCAAATGTAATGCATGATATAGTACAATAGCATTGTGGACTGTCATTCCTTGAAATATTATGGTACTTTGATTTATAAAGTGATGATCAAAGAGCAGACTGTTAAGTCTTAAAAACATTGGGTGTTTAAACATCCAGTGCCATATTTAAACGTGATTGGCTCAAAACCTCAGGAGTTTCCCTGGTGATATTCAAGGCTATGCCCAAACCTGAAGGTCAAGAAGAGGCTGAGGAAAGAGGAAGACAGACCACCCCAGACTGGAAAGTGGTAGGTTCAGTAAGCAAGGGGACTTACATACAAGGCTTGTTTTGGGTGGCTGGAAGATGAGTACATCTCTACACTAGTCTCCCTGAATCTCAAAAGTTTATACGATGGCCTTAACTGGGCTTAGAACATACTCAGTCTAGATGGTCTCAACAACACCTTACTTTCAAGGCTGTGTTCTTGAAACAGTCCCCACCTTGGGAATAGAATGTATGTTTCAAGGACTGTGGTTATTGAGAAGACTCCAATTGCCCTGGTCAGCTTACAGGTTAACTAGTGGTCATATCCTCTCAACGGCTTTCCCAATAAATGTCTGGAACATGATATTGAAACATCAAAGTATGAATGACAGATACCTCTGGGTATAGAATTGGAATTGGTATGGGCACAGGGGAAATTAGCCTTTTTTTTTTTCCTTCTAAACTTCTGCATTATTGAAAAACAATTTTACAGTGAGCCTACATTAATTTTCTAATTATATAACCAAATTAAAATAAAATTTTATATAAAAGAATGATGTGATCTTCTAGAGTGGAATTCTGACAAAATTTTGGTAATTGTATGCAAGAGTTAAAAGAACAGAGAACAGGGCACCTGGGTAGCTCAGTGGGTTAAGCCTCTGCCTTTGGCTCAGGTCATGATCTTCCGGTCCTGGGATCAAACCCCGCATTGGGCTCTCCGCTCAGCGGGGAGCTTGCTTCCCCCAACCTGGCCTATCTCTCTGCCTACCTGTGATCTCTCTCTCTGTCAAATAAATAAATAAAATCTTAAAAAAAAAAAAAAGACCAGAGAACAAATTAACTATACACAGAACACTCTGGTATCAGCATTGAAAAGAACAAATAAAACAGGAGGTTGACACAGAGAGGTCACCAAAGCTGGAATGGAAGTCCTGAAACAGTAGACAGGTCTGTAGCAATATGGTCAGGATAGTCCAAGCCCAGATTGTTCTGAGATCTATGAGGGAAAAAAAAAAAAACGAACACAACAAAAAAACAGACTTAAGACAATAAAAAATATATCTGTTTTTGCTAAGAATAGACAAGAACAAGCTGAACAAGGGAAGGAACTGTTTAGGGAAGATGCACAGTTTTATTAACCTGACAGAAACACCACACACACTCAACTATTCCTTTCTTTTGTTTTCTTTAACAAAAAGATGTAAAGAAAGGGTGCCAGGGGGGATTGAAACTCAGTACAGGAGAGAAGATAGAAAGTAAACGCTTAGACCCTTAAATGGTATTGAATTTTCAGACACAAAAAGATTATATTCTAGTGTAATAAAAGAATTAACAAATGTGTTCAAGAACATTCTGAATAGGAAGGGTTTAAGGAGGTGAACCAATGTTCCAATGTTTCAAAATTCTGAAGACTCACTCAAACTCAATTCCTGTGTGGGGTGGGTGTGAGTGGTGTGAGTGGTGTGTGTGGTGTGTGTGTGTGAAGTGATCTTTTTCTCTTCTTTAATTCTATCAGTATCTTACTTGTGCAGAGACGCTTAGTTTGCTGGGCTGTCATAACAAATTTACCACAGAAATATATTCAGTTCTGGGCCTCAGTTTGAAATGGGATAATGGTAGTTGATGAAATGCAAAAGCAAGAGCAGCAACCACAGGCTCTTTCTTGATTTCCAAATTCAGAAGTACAAGCTTTACTTTCTAAATTTTTAAAAATAAGTACCAATAGATCGATGTTGGCAGTATTTATGATCTAATATGAAATAATTGTGAAACAGTAATGTCTATTAAAGAATCAGTGCATCCATAAACTTATCTAAACTGATGAATGCAATTTGACGGACAAAACTAAATCAGTTGGTCAACTGTTAATTAATTATAAACTTATTTTTTTTAATTAGGGTAATGTACATAAATAGTGCACTGCTTCGTAAGTAAGACTGGCAACTCTTATTGAAGCATGTTTTTTAAATCCCTTTCTGGTGTAGCACCCACGGTTTCTTCAAACATGAAAGGAAACAGAGCATAGTGATTATGAAGATGTACTTTGAAGTCACATAAACCAGAATTTTAATCTTAGCTCCTCTACTGACTAGAAGTGCGAGCTTGGGCCAAAGTTTCTTTATCTTCTTGAGGTGTTAGTGAGATCTATCCTATTGGGATGAAATGGACTCATGTACTTCAGAAAGTCCAATATAGAGCCAGTTACTTAGAAGAGCCTCATCAATGGTACTTATTATTAGTATTGTGCAGCCTTAACTAAACTTCTGTAAATACTAAATGGATACGGAAGAGACAGTAAGTATGAGTACTGTATAATTACCAGCATAAAAAGACAAATAATTGCAGTGCCTATAGTACATTTTTCTGACTCATAATGTTTTCTCAATAGACATCACTTTCCTTACACTGACTTCCTGTGTCCTCTGCTTTTCCTTCAAGTGTATGGATGACCAAGGGCTTTCTTTAGTAAAGTACTCTTTACTTAATCAAAATAAAATAAAACAACCACAATGAGAAATTTTACATACATTGTAAATAAAAATATACTTTGAGAATATACTTTGAGAAATCCTTTTTGGTTGAAGACCCTTGAAGCAAGCCGCTTCTGAGTGGAAAAATGACATATTCTGCAGCTGTCTCTCTCTCCTTCTCTCTGATTACTGCTGTTAAAAAGGATTCGAAAAGGAGCCATGACAGCTCTTGGAGTTTGTAATGTAATCACTTCTATACATTCTATAGAAATTCATTTCTTTTAAAAAAATTTTATTTAAACTCAGTCAATTAACATATAATGTATTATTAGTTTCAGAGCTTGAGTTTAGTGGCTCATCAGTTGCATACAACACCCAGTGCTCATTCCATCGCATGCCCTCCTTGATGCCCATCACCCAGTCACCCCATCCCCCAACTCTCTCCCCTCCGAAGCCCTCAGTTTGTTTCCTCGAGTTAAGAGTCTATTCTATATTCATTTTTTATTTGCTTTGCTGATCCTTACAGACGTCTTCTGGTAAACAGAATGTAAATCAAAAGACTATGGTGAGTTTGATTTTAGTTATTGCTTTTGTATTTGTCATCCTCAAGGATTTCCTTAGCATCTTTTCAAAGTCATGGTGACAGTTCTTATACTTTCCTATTTCTTGCAGATATTTTAACCTTTTTATGTTAGTTCATTAAGTATAGTAGTGTAAGGAAGACTTCATTCAAGAATAGTGCAATAGGGGTATTACAATAGGCGAGGGACAGCAGTCTTAACTCTGAATGTAGCAAAAAACAGCGGGGAATTTTTAGCCAACAAACAGAGTGAAGGGGGTCCATGGATGGAAAAGTACTTAAAGGAGTCCTCAAGGGTAGGGGCATTCTTGCTAAACTGACCTAACATGATTCCTGCTACCAGCAGTTTAAGACCTTATCCATTAAAAACAGGAGATGAGGAGCTAGATCAGATAATAAGAGTGTGGAAGTCTCCTAGAGACTCAACTCTAGGAAAAAAAACGAGGGCTTTTGGAAGGGAAGGGGGTGGGGGGATGGGGGAACTGGGTAATGGGCATTAAGGAGAGCACACGATGTGATGAACACTGGGTGTTATGTAAGACTGATGAATCACTGACCTCTAACTTTGAAACCAATAATATGTTAAATGTTAATTAATTGAAATAAATTTTAAAAATGGAAAAAACAATCACACACACACACACACACACACACACACAGAGTGTGGGACTATCTGAATCAGCAGGATTCTTGCTAACGCTCATCAGGCCAAAGACAAGGTGAGGGATAAGGCTGAAGCCTAGTCAGAAACAAGGTTCGGCAAAACCTGACTGTGGTTTGGTCAAGGAGAATTGTGGTCAGTAAGACTGTCTTTGTCAGTAACACCTGAAGACTGCAGTTCTGTTCTGTGGACCATTGCTTCCTCTGGTTCTCGCATCTCTTCCTATGATTGTCTTGGAATGGGCGCTGTCCATAGGACCTGAGGCCCAGCATGAATGTATCTTCCCCCAGAGATGTGTGTTAACTTCCCCCAAATGCCCAGGGGTTTTGTCTGTCTGAAGCTACCAAAGTGGGTTGAGCGACTCCTGCAGCAGGAGCTAGAACCTACACAGCGCTTTGAAGGCTGATTCATATCAGATCCACGTTTACGTTGAGGATATAGCCCTTTTATGCTTCAGATTATTTTGAAAAGTAGTTCTGCTTGAATCCCTGTCACTGTGGATCCTCAGTTTTGATTTTTGTCCCCTTTGCTCTGATTGGCCATCAACATCAAAATTCAAATGTGACAATACTTGCGAATAACCTCAGGGCAAAAGCAACTTCCTTACTCGGGGACCTTTCTGTATGCTTTTACTTCACTTACACTGTGGACTGGTAATTCCTTATTACTGTATACCTTTCATGAAGATAACTTTTATGTTTTACTCTTACATAAGAATTTTCAGAAAACTTTTTGTTTTTTTTTTTTAATTGAATAAAGATGAAGAAATCCATAAAAGCAAAGAGTGAGAATGGAGCTTATTTGGACAACAAATGTTTAGTAACAAGACAGAAATAAAGACAATGTTTGGGGAATTTTTTCTTTGCTTCCTTGAACTGTTGTATTGTTATTTTGTTGAGTCCTTGTGTATGTATTAATTATTAATTACGTGCTTCAGAACTGTTAGTCTCTGAGTCACACTTTTATCATAAGACTGTCTCTATTCTTTGAAAACTCTGGACCAGGGAGATTGTCCCGATGAATTAAGTTGCACCAGCCTTGCCCATATTTTTAGTTCCTAATCTTGATGTTTGATGGTAACTTTGACTTTGATATTTGTTTCCCCACCTGCCTTGATACCTGAAAGCTTGATGATTTCATTATCATTTAACTCTGCCTTCAACACTCTGGGCTTTTTTTTTTTTTTAAACCTTGATTAATTAATCAATTAAGTCCAAACCACAGGAGCTGAATAATCCAATCCTCAGACTGAGTTCCCTGGAAGGAGTCTCTGAGACGTGAAGTTGCATGCAGAAGCTCTTTGGCGAATATGCTCTGGACATGTTATTAAGGAAGTGAGGAAGACAGAACAGAGCAAAGACAGAAGCTGGTCTTGTATGGGGATATAACTGAAGCCTTCAAACCTATCAGCTCTCCAACTGGGATGCCTTTCAGCTGTTTCCCAAACCCAGGCACAAAGGCTTAGCTCTTGTATTCCCCCATCAGCCAGTCATATGCCCTATTTCCTGCAGCCAGTGGAGGGCAGTTCCTAGTGAGGACACAACTTGACCCATCAGGCTCTGACATGGGTATTTTGGTCCTGGTGACCTTGATACAATTTCCAGGCATCCCCTATAGCAATTCAAGGTATAAGAGGAAATAAGGTAATAGGACATGGAAAAATATATTAGAATCATGACACTGTTTTGCAGTTAACATTAAGAAGTCCCAGATATAACCCAGGAATGCATTATTATTATCAACTGGTATTGTTTAACTCCTTAATGAGCTTGTGTAATCCATGAAGTTGTTGTCCTTACCCATCAATATATGCCCTTAATGGGGAGATAGCTGTTGCTTTATACTTGAGAATTATTTGAAATTTCATGATTTGTTATAAAAACTTTGTGAATTTTGTTTTATTCTCTAAAAACATTTGTGATTATTTTAATATAAAATAATATTTTATAAAAATTATCAGTTTAATTACTTGATTTTTGTTCCTCAAATATCCTAAAAAATTGCTTCTGGCTTATGCTAAGTCTTAAAGTACACGCCTGACACACCATTGTAGATCTTCAATCTGTTACTTTCTCAGTTCCAGAAGAAAAAATGAAACAAGAAGTAATAATAATATTGATAATGATAATAATAGTAGAAGTAGTAACAATAATAATAATAGTAACCAACATTCGTACAATATGTCTGAGTTTTCAAAGTGAGAACGGCATAAGACAGGCAAAACAGGAATGGAATCCAGAATCCAGACTGATTGTGTTAAAATCTTAGTTTAGCCACTGATAAGCTGTTAAAGGTTGGGTAAGTTGCTTAACCTTTCTGAGTTTCAGTTTTCTCATTGATAGATTGTGGATAATAATAGGCCAACTCACCAGCTATTTTGAAAACTAAAGGAGTTGATGTTTATAGAACATTTCAAATTATGTTCTCATAATGTGAACATCATTTAAAGGCTTAGGTGGGACACTATTTGCTTTATAAATAACATCATTTTAAACATGATTCCATACTGTTTAAAAGTAAACATTATTTAAAGTTAGCTAAATAAATATTTCATTTGATCTTTAAAGCAAGGCTGCTAGTAAAATAGAAAGACTTAGTCATAATCATGGATGGAGATTTGGGGGATAGTAATTAAGGTCATTGCCCCCACTCATACAGCTAGTCAGTGGAATATTTAAGTCGAAACTCTGTTTCTTAAATCTGAATTCCTCTCAGTTCTTGGAAATCTTGTCCTTGGAATAGCCACTGCATACCTACTCTGATAAACCTCATGGAAAGAAGGGGCTCTACTTTTTAAAAATTATCCTAAAATTTGTATGGAATCAGAAGAGACCCCAAATCGCTAAGGAAATGTTGAAAAACAAAAATAAAACTGGGGGCATCACCTTACCTGATTTCAAGCTTTACTACAAAGCTGTGATCACTAAGACAGCATGGTACTGGCATAAAAACAGACACATAGACCAGTGGATATATAATATATAATACAAAATAATATTTTATAAAATTTTATAAATAAAATATTTATTTATAAATATTTATAAATAAAATAAATATTATTTATTTTAATTTTAAATATATTTATAAATAAAATAAAATATTATTTTATAAAATCTGGGCTCTCAAGAGTAGAGAGCCCAGATATGGACCCTCAACTCTATGGTCAAATAATCTTCGACAAAACAGGAAAAAATATACAGTGGAAAAAAGACAGTCTCTTCAATAAATGGTGCTGGGAAAACTGGGCAGCTATATGTAGAAGAATGAAACTCGACCATTCTCTTACACCGTACACAAAGATAAACTCAAAATGGATAAAAGACTTCAATGTGAGACAGGAATCCATCAGAATCCTAGAAGAGAACATAGGCAGTAATCTCTTCGATATCAGCCACAGCAACTTCTTTAAAGATATGTCTCCAAAGGCAAAGGAAACAAAAGCGAAGATGAACTTTTGGGACTTCATCAAAATCAAAAGCTTCTGCACAGCAAAGGAAACAGTCAAGAAAACAAAGAGGCAACCCACGGAATGGGAGAAGATATTTGCAAATGACAGTACAGACAAAAGGTTGATATCCAGGATCTATAATGAACTCCTCAAACTCAACACACACAAAACAGACAATCATATCGGGAGCCTGGATGGCTCAGTGGGTTAAGCCACTGCCTTCGGCTCGGGTCATGATCTCAGGGTCCTGGGATCGAGTCCCGCATCGGGCTCTCTGCTCAGCAGGGAGCCTGCTTCCTCCTCTCTCTCTCTCTGCCAGCCTGTCTGCCTACTTGTGATCTCTGTCTGTCAAATTAAATAAATAAAATCTTAAAAAAAAAACAATCATATCAAAAAATGGGCAGAAGATATGGACAGACACTTCTCCAATAAAGATATACAAATGGCTATCAAACACATGAAAAAATGTTCATCATCACTAGCCATCAGGGAGATTCAAATTAAAACTACATTGAGATATCACCTTACACCAGTTAGAATGGCCAAAATTAGCAAGACAGGAAACAACATGTGTTGGAGAGGATGTGGAGAAAGGGGAACTCTCTTACACTGTTGGTGGGAATGCAAGTTGGTGCAGCCTCTTTGGAGAACAGTGTGGAGATTCCTCAAGAAATTAAAAATAGAACTTCCCTATGACCCTGCCATTGCACTCCTGGGTATTTACCCCAAAGATACAGATGTAGTGAAAAGAAGGGCCATCTGTACCCCAATGTTTATAGTAGCAATGGCCACGGTCGCCAAACTGTGGAAAGAACCAAGATGCCCTTCAACGGACGAATGGATAAGGAAGATGTGGTCCATATACACTATGGAGTATTATGCCTCCATCAGAAAGAACGAATACCCAACTTTTGTATCAACATGGATGGGACTGGAAGAGATTATGCTGAATGAAATAAGTCAAGCAGAGAGAGTCAATTATCATATGGTTTCATTTATTTGTGGAGCATAACAAAAAGCATGGAGGACATGGGGAGTTAGAGAGAAGGGGGCTGGGGTAAATTGGAAGGGGAGGTGAATCATGAGAGACTATGGACTCTGAAAAACAATCTGAGGGGTTTGAAGTGGTGGGGGGTGGGAGATCAGGGTACCAGGTGGTGGGTATTATAGAGGGCACGGATTGCATGGAGCACTTGGTGTGGTGAAAAAATAATGATACTGTTATGCTGAAAATAAATAAATGAAAAAAAAATAGATTAAAAAAAACTATGGCAACAATATATTTTATCATGTAATTGTCAAAGCAATACTCTAGACACTGAAAACATTTGGCTAAACATAATAAATGTTTTACTGAGTTTAATTAACTTCGTGGGAGTAGGAAGATGAGAGATTTAAAAAAGTATCCTTTTTTTCTCTACAAAAAGAAACATAGAAATCAAAATGTTTTTGTATACCCCCCCCAAAACCCTTTGTGGGTGAAAATAATAGACTTTTTTTCCCTTTATTTTTTTTCTTTTTTAGAACTAGAGGGAATGTCAGGCATCCAATACCTTAGTTTGATAGAATATGAAATTGAAGCTCAGAAATGTAAACTAAGTTTACAGAATTATGGTACTAATCAGACAAATGGCTGACATCAAGATATATGTATCCCCCCACCCCCGGGGTATACTATTCCTTTGTTATAAGAATATTAAGTATTTTATCTCCAGTTTTTCCCTTTAGGAAGACTCTTAAATCAGTTTCTATTTAAGACCAGAATACTCCTACATCTGGAGATGAAGCAGATAAGGGCCTTAAAAAGGGGTCAGTGCACTTTACTGTTTCATTTATAAAGCCAGATTAAAATATAAGTATAGCTGTTAAAAAAAACTTCTTTATTCCTAATTCACACAATGAGACAAAGTTGGATCATTTACTGTGTCCTCCTTTTTCTTAGTTACATGGGCTGACCATAGTAATTGTGTTTAAGGAAAGCAATTACTGAAAAGTTCCTTTAGACATGCAAATTTAATGGCCTATTTCTATAGTGCATGAAAGAAAATTCTTTGTGGAATTATAATGCTAGTGTATTTGAAGTTATCTTAAAAGGGTTTACAATCCGCCTTCTTAAAAAAAAAATGTGGAACAGGGAATTCGGGCTAGTTGCTGCTGAAATATACAATAATTTTCCCTTCTAAATATTACCACTGACATACTGCCTACTCCCATTCCCAACATAAATGTACACCGGCCAGATTTATTTGGTTGTATGCATTGATGTTTTGGTTCAGTGACTGAAAACTAGAAACAGAATTTGTCTTAGGTGGTTTATAGAGACTCAGGGGTTAAAAAAGGAGGAGAGAGGGACGGAGAAGAAGGATGAAGGGGATGTGCAGTCTATTCCCAGTTGGCCCCTTGGCTTGGCTTTAAACAGACGAGATAGAGACTGAGTGACAGAGACAGAGGCTGATGTTATTAAATTGGGATTTTGAGAGATTCTGGGCCTGGGCAGAGCTGCTACAGGACCCAAGAGACAAAAGAGGGCCTTGAATTGTGGAAACTGGCCTTGTTTCTGCATAAGCCATGGAAGCTGGCATCAGAAATCTCCCGATGTAGTATTCATGGACATGGTATCCCCATGACTGGCAGTGAGTGCTGTCCGTCTACTCTGATTTACTTGGTAGCTGTGTATACAGATCAGACTCTTGAAGGTATCTACTGCTGATAGGTTTGACTCAATAAAAGTGAGGCACGCTGTTGGTTATTTTTAGATATCACTTGGAGATGATTTGAGAGAGGGCTGGTGTCCCGCTGTTTCAGAGGTAAGATACTTGAGGCAAAGCCACATCACTTACAAGTAAATATTTCAAGTGATCCAAAGAGATTGTGTAATTGCCTTCAGTTACACTTTTTTACAAGTCTCAAGAATCTCCATGTCATCCATTATAGAATAAAAGACTCACAGTCTTGTAATTGGAAATGGATTTTTTCATATCTATATGTTCACGTATGGTATATGAGAAATGAATACTGTCACCTTCAAAACAATGCAGAGACATTTCTGCAGCATATTTGACAAACCATCATTTAGTTCCTCAGCTTTGTCAGCTCTAATTTCTTTTTTATTTTTAAAGACTTTATTTATTTGAGAGACAGAGCATGAGCAGGGCCAGAGGGATAGCGGAGAGCAGGCTCCCCTACTGAGCAGGTAGTCAGACATGGGGACATGCAGCTTGATCCCAGGACCCTGGGGTCATGACCTGAGCTGAAGGCAGATGCTTAACTCCTGACCTACCCAGGCATCCTTAAATTCTTATTTATGATAATTAATTCCTATCTAGGGTGAACCCAAAGCAGTGCCTTGGTAACGCTCACTCTTGGTTTCTGCTTCTGCCTTTTGCAGTGGTAGACTGACCTTTCTATATGACATCCCTAAGAGTATTTGGAGACAGCCTTTATGTCCCTCTACATCTTGCATTTTAATTTCCCAATTAGACTATGTTTTTGGTTCTTCAACCATTCTACATCTAGGGTCTATATCTTTCACTATCATGATCAATCTTCTCTGTACATTGATTATTTGCCATTTCAATATGGCATTCATAGTGAGATTCAAGACTTGAAGGTGGGTTAACCTTATGTTGTTCCCACCTGTAATAAGGAAAATGTACATCTCTGATTTTTAAAATAATGACTTTAAATAAAATTATTAAATCACTGAATAAAGAGGAATTGCAATCATTTATATTTTATATTTTATCTATCATTTTATATTCTCAGTAGCTGCCTTCTATGAAAGCATGTGAAAGTACTTAAGTGTTGTAAAGTGCCTACTGAAATCTTGAAACACATTAGTAAAATCATCACAAAAATACTATAGGCTAGGTATTATCACGTCCATTTTACAGATGGGGAAACCTGAAGCTCAGAAAATTTCCATAACTTGGCCAAGGCACAAAGTTGGCAAATACAGAAGCTGAATCTCTATGTTTATATAAGTACATGGATTCAAACACAGGTTTCCTTGACTCTTTTTGGTACTTTTTTCAAGTTCTTGCTCCTCCAGCCTAGGTGATAATTTAGAAGAGGAAAAGCATCCAAAGCAGTCTCTTGTATAATTAAAACACACACACATCCTAATTTATAAAATAGAAGTAGGAGTAGATAGATAGGGCAGGACAAATAGTTTCAATGGCATAGAAAACAGCAGCAACAATTCTAAGACTATGAGTTTCAGGCCCACTAATGTAGTAATGATAATGACGTCTCCCTAGAGAGAACTTATGGTTAATTCATGTACCCTGGGATTTTCATAGGAACCCATCTCCTCTCTCTTGGATGTGTGTAGTTCTTTTTTTTTTTTTTTTTTTTTTGATAGGAACCGAATATGGGTATTTGGTTCAATTCCTGTTAGATTTTAACCTTTTTTTGGTGCCATTTGTCTGGACTGTTGATTTTGCCATCCAGTGAATTCGTTATTTATATCAGAGTTTTGAATAAGTAAGAACTCTGGGGTTTCATTCAGCCTCTGATGTAAATCTTGAAGAGGGACAAATGTAGGGCAGTGAGGTTTCACAGCTTTCTATACCCTGGTGCATAAACAGTGAAGATGAGAATTCAAATGATGAAAGGCTTCCTATGAAAGTATGGTCACTTGAGAAAATTCTCCCTGGAATTACTAACATCAGTGTTCCTTTCTTTCTTTATCTATAAAAAAAAATGCAGAGTAAAAAATCTACATATATTATCATAGCTATCATACATATTATCACATCTAACAATATTCCAATGAGGCAGGTTATATTAATTTGTATTACTGATAAGTTTACTCAATTTTTATAACTATAAATAAATCCCTTAACATCACAGATTTAGTATCAGGTCCTGATAACAAGACTGGTCTCTAGTTTGGATGACTCTCTGTTAAGTACTATTCTCTCTAGATATGTACCTAAGTTTTCTGTGTTTTTCAATTTTTGGATTGACTTGTTTTTCTCCTCAGTCTTTCATTTAACCTTGTCCTCAGTATGGAAAGCCAGCAGTGATGACCGTCAGAATCACCAACACCTTCTAAAAACAGCACTCCAGCTGCCAACAAGGAGCTCTGAAGATCCTTAAAATTGCTATAAAAGGGGTTCTCTATGTACACTCTTAAAAATGCCATGGCTTTATGTCAATGTATACATGATGTTTCCCTATACATAATTGGTTTTAAAGTTGAATTCAAGAAAGTTCACCATAGCAAGATGTTTTCTTAGGCAATATGTAGGCAGTCTCAAGGGTTTTAAAAAGCAAAATGGCTTTTCCTCTTTGCATCTTTGGGAAATGGTTTCACTGTGTTTCTTACTAGAGGCATGGAATAGCTTAGCAATTCTCTTAAGAAGTCAAGATTTAGAAGATAAAAATCCATATCATCATATTTGATCATCCTCGTAAAATTTCATGATTTTTTTTTCCTGAAGGCTTACACTGTTGCTAGGTGCTGGGTAAGCTGCTTCAAATGCAGTGATGTGATAACAAAGAATAATAAGACAAGGACCTATCCTCAGAGAAAGGAGATCCATAATCAGCACCATGTTATATTAGACAGAATTACATATGAAAATAACAAGAAACATATTCTGGATAATGAGCTAAATACATGTTTGATGACATAAGTCTATGTATAAACTAGAACCCAACATTTTAAAATGTAGTTTTTTTTTAAATGTAGTATTTTTTGACATAATCATTGATTGAATCACTGAACTCACTTGGGATGGCTATTATCAACAGACAGTCTTTTTTTGTTATTATTGTTCTTTTCTTTTTTAAAAAATTAACACAATGTATTATTTGTTTCAGGGGTATAGGTCTGTGATTCATCAGTCTTACACAATTTGCCGCACTCACCATAACACATACCCTCCCCAATATCCATCACCCAGCCCCCCCCAACCCTTCCACTCCCCATCCCCTCCAGCAACCCTCAGCAAACAAACCCTCAGTTTGTTTCCTGAGATTAAGTCTTTTACGCTTTGTCTCCCTCCATGGTCTCATCTTGTTTCATTTTCCCCTCCCTTTCCTCCTGTGAGCCCCTGTCCTGCCTCTCAAATTCCTCATATCAGTGAGATCATATGATAAATGTCTTTCTCTGATTGACCTATTTCGCTTAGCATAATACCTTCTGGTTTCATCCATGTTGTTGCAAATGGCAAGATTTGGGGGTTTTTAATGGCTGCATAGTATTCTATTGTGTTTATATACCACCTCTTCTTTATCCATTCATCTGTTGATGGACATCTAGGCTCTTTTCATAATTTGGCTATTGTGGACATTGCAGCTATAAAGATTCGTGTGCATGTGCCCCTTCAGATCGCTACATTTGTATCTTTAGGGTAAATACCCAGTAGTGAGATTGCTGGGTCATAGGGTAGCTCTATTTGCAACATTTTGAGGAACCTCCACACTGTTTTCCAGAGTGGCTGCACCAGCTTGCATTCCCACCAACAGTGTAGGAGGGTTGCCCTCTTTCTACATCCTCGCCGACACCTGTCATTTCCTGACTGGTTAATTTTAGCTATTCTGACTGGTGCGAGTTTGTATCTCTCTATGGTTTTGATTTGTATTTCTCTGATTCAACAGCCACTTTTGAAATAAGTTCTAATTTAACCACTAAAATACCAACTTATCCTATAGCCAATCCTTCGGCCATGTTTTATCCCATGTGAATGTGCTTATACCCAAAAGAATAGAAACTAACTTTAAAAGGAAAATTTTATTCGATTTAAAAAAAAAAGATTTTATTCATTTATTTGAGAGAGAGAGAGAGAGAGCAAGAGAGAGCACAAATGGGGGTAAGGAGAAGTAGGCTCCTCCCTGAGCAGGGAGCCTGCCATGGGACTCGATCTCAGGACCCCAAGATCATGACCTGAGCTGAAGGCAGACTGTTAACTGACAACTAAGCCACCCAGGCACCCAAGATTTTATTGGATCTTTGTTAGCTGTTTATATAAAAAAACTTCTGTATATACAGGGTCTCCTTAAAAATATGAGAATCAAGAAAGCGAACAGAGCAGGTTGGTTTTAAGCTTTTTTGTACTTAGACAAAGAAACAACGCATTTGTGAAGAATTATGACAAAGATTTGTGAGCTTGAGGTAGGAAATTAGTGAGGAGGTAACGAATTTTGTTTCTGTCATCTTCTGGTACTTAAATTGCTTATGGTAAGGACGTCCCACTTCCTCCTAGTACAGAGAGGCTACCTTGCATGTGGGAGTTACTTTGTGCTCTCAGGAGGACGGACTAAGGAGGGTTAGAGTGACCTTTTTGCGCTGACTGCTTCTCAAGTAACTTAATTCAAAGTAATCAATATACCAAAGTGTCATATTTTGAGGTGACATATTCTGTTCCCCTTCAGTAAGATAAAGAAAAAGAAAATGAGCTTGCTTCTCTCTATTCCTTTTGTACTCCCTCTGGCTATCTCTCTCCCTTTCACTCTTTCTCTCTCTCTCAAATAACTGAATAAAATCTTTTCAAAAATCGAACAAAATTTTCCTTTTAAAGTCAGCTTCTGTTGGCTATGTCTTCAATAAGATAAAGATAAAGAAAAAACTCACTTTTTACACTGATTGAAAAACAGTGAGGCACCTGAGTGGCTTAGTCAGTTAAGCATCTGATTCTTGATTTTGGCTCAGGTCATGATCTCAGGGTCCTAGCATCAAGCCCCGCATGGGTTTTACACTCAGCAGATGCCTGCTTGCGATTCAGCTTCTCCCTCTGCTCCCCCATGCACAAATAAATAAATAAATAAATAAATCTTAAAAAAAAAAAAAGAAATGGAATTTGTCAGATATGTATTCTTTAATGACCTACCCTACTTTTCCTGTTCTTATATTTTTTCTTTTTTGTAAGTCTTTGTTACTCAAAATGTTTTTCCAATAGCTCAAATGATGCAAAGTGGTAATTGTTAAAAACAATAAAATCACTCCCAATTTTACCTTTTATTCATTCACTCAAGAACTATTTACTGATATCCGTAATGCTCATGGCATCAACTCAGGCAGAAGGCAATAATAAAAAATAAAGTCTTGACTTCACGTATATCAAAAGCTGGAGTTGACATATACTGAATGCTCCAAAATCACGATATTGTCAGTTATAATGAGAAATATATAGTTGATCTTTGTCCCCTTTCCGGAACAGAGCTCCTAAAACCCTTAAGTAATGGGCAGGTGAAAGGTGTGATGTCTTTTGTTATGATAATGTGACTTTCTGAATGCCCCTAGATCTCCTGAGGGTAAGGACTGGTCACCTGTCACTGGAGGAACCAATCCTGTGATTAGAGGGTTCAAACTTTCAGTCCCACTCTCTGGCCTTCCAAGAGGGGTAGAAATTGGAAGTTAAACTGGTCAGTCCTTGCTGGCCTCTGTAGCCTGGGAACATTCTGGTCCTTCCTTCCTCAAGTCTAGTGGTCTGCAAATCTCAAAGGAAGTAAAATTAATTCTGTTACAGATCAAGGACCTCAGGTCAGCAAAGAAAGAGTGTCTTAACTTGAAGCAGGTTAACCCTTAAGACTGGCTGGAGTATTATTACTCTTGAGAGTGATGTGTCTGGAGAACTCATTGATGCTAAAGTACCTTTTCCCATATAGGGTCCTATCCATCTTTTCTATCTGGCTCTTCCTGACTTATATCCTTTTGTAGTAAACTCATGGTCTAGTAAGTAAAATGTTTCTCTGGGTTCTGTGAGCTTGTCTAGGAAACTGATTAAACCCAAGGGGAAAGTTGTGGGAACCTCTAATTTATAATATGTCAGTCAGAAGTACTGGAACAATCTGGGCTTGCAAATGACATCCAGAGTTGGAGTCCAATTCAGGAAGAAGTCTTTGAAACCTCTAATTTATAACTGAAGGGTCAGAAGCACAGGTAACAGCTTGGGCTGATAATGTGTATGAAGGAAACCTGGTCTTGTAAGACTGAGCCCACACCTTGTGGGATCTGACAGCTGTCTCCAGGTAGATAGTGTTAGAATGGAGTTGAATTCTAGGACTCCCTGCTGGTATCTGAGAATTGCTTGGTGTTCTGTCTGAAGTGCCAAGCTCACCCATTCCCCTCCCAACACACAAGTTGAAATTGGATTCAGGAACCCCCGGAAATCTATTCACTACATAACTTGTATTTACTAAAGTCTATTTTATCCTTTCACTCTTTGGTCTGAGAGAATAATTCAGTATATCAATGTATCAAAGAATTTGGGAGTAGGGAAAAACTAAATGTTCTGAGGGCCTCAAATGTGCTCCATGTTTCCTAGAGAGAGTTTCATGCATTGTAAATATTCACTGAAGAAAGACTCTGGGGGATCTTTGTCTATTATAATCAGCTCAGAGAGGCTAAGTGACTCATGTTATTCAGTGTCACAGCACTTTATCTGCAGACTCAGATTCTACTGTTGTATTCCAGTACACTATAACCCTTTCCCTGAAGAGGTTTGCCCTCCGAGTGACAGCTGGAATTTATGTACTGTGGAGAAATATTCCTACATAGGGCAGGAGTTGAGTGCATAGACCGGAGGGTTGACAATCTGGGTTGAAATACCTCCTCTGCTGACCGATCTCTTTGCCTCCCTTTTTCTCCCTTTAATATAGAGGGTAAATAATCGTATCTATCATAAAGGGCTGATGTGGGTTGTATAAGTTAACAGAAACTTAGCACACAGTAATCGCTGTTTATCTGTTGACTTTAAAAAGACTGTGTGATTTTTAAAAACACAGAGACGTATGGACTATGACAGTGGAGGGTAGTGATCTTGATTTCCTAATACAGGATATTTCCAGAATATAGGCACTGGATGGGAATCAGTTTTTCTTCCAATTGGAGGATGACGCTACAGGTCCTCCAAATGGGCATCAAGGCTGTTGTACAACTCAGAATTGTACCATGAACATAGAAGTTACTTATCTCCAAAATGGGCATGGCTGAGGATAGAACAAACCGTCCTAGAATGCTGCAGACTTAGGAAAGAATGGATTGAAATGAGTACCTAGTAAAAAAACAAAAATAAAAAAACACTGCCACCAGCAAAAAAGAGTTACTTATTACTTGCCCTGATGAAAAGATACAACAGCCTCTGTCTTTAGGAGCTTACTTTTAGCAGGAAAGATAGATAAAAAAATAACATGTGACGGGGCATGGCAGAGGTGAGCCCAGCATGCCGTGAAAAGCCCTGAACCTGAACTTGATGCCCAATTCCATGCTTCAAGAGTCAGGTGGCAGAGTAGGACCACTTGGTTTGGTTCATCACTTACAAGCTGTGTCATCCTCCGCATGTTACTTAATTCCTCTTTTTCTTATTGTGGAAATAGCCCCTAGGCATAGGTGTTTTTGCCCAAATGGCATTTGTTTCTTCGTTATGGAATAAAGTCTCCTTTCACTTCTGATTCTTTCCTGGTTAGGATTCAGTTCTCCAAGACCAGTCATCAGTGGGTTTACTTCTTGCAAAATGCTATGAAATCAGCTCCATCTGAGGTTGAAGGTAAGCAATCCAAGTAGAAGGATGAGGTGGGTGAGGCCATAGGACACGTCATGTTGGATGCCAATAACCACAAGGCTTGGACCCCTCATTGTTCCAGGGATGTGGCTGGTGCTGGCACAGTCAAGATTACCGAAGCAGCAGAGGGTGCACCTGGTCCACCATATTACACTGCTGATACCCCAAAGTTGGTTAGACCCCAACCTCTGTAACATCAGGGGAAGGGCTAGTGTGTCCAGACATATGAATGTTGTCCAAATAGGGCTGGAGGAGTGTGAACTTCTGCAAAGGAGCAGAGACTGTTCTCTCTCTCTCTCTCAATCTCTCTCTCTACATTATATATATATATATATATATATATTTTAGATTTTATTTGTTTATTTGAGAGAGAAGAGAGAGTGAGAGAGGGCTGAGGGGTGAGGGCCAGAGGGAGAAGGAGATTCCCTGCTGAGCAAGGAGCCCAATGTGGGCTCAATCCTGGGACTCCAAGATCATGACTTGAGCCAAAGGCAGTCACTTAAGCAACTGAGCCACCCAGGCGCCCCCAACTCCATACTCTTTAATCTTAGTTGCATCTGTTCATTTTATCCATTTGATACTTGCATCTCTATCTCTGTAAAGACCATTTTCCTTCCTTGAGTCCCCACTTGGCAGAGTCCTTGTAGCATTCCACCTACAGCATACAAACCTGATCAAAGATCCTGGGAAGACAGGGTAACACAAATTTTAAACTGTGTCTAAATTAAATTTTTTATACCAATTATCCACTTTCAAACCAGCTTCAATCACTTTGGTCAACCTTCTTAATCCTACTTCAGTTCCATTTTATTTTTTAATTTGTTTTGTTTCTTGGCATTATAACTCAGCACTAGTGCTTTAACACTGGACTTTCCAATCAGTTATATTTCATTATGCATTTGAGAATAGACAAATTTTGGTTAAAGCTGAACTTTAGTCAAAATGGTCACACAGCTTAAAACTATAACCTTAAGGTTTTATTGTTTCCCATATACATCACATTTTGCATTGCTTTTCACAAAGTATTTGCATATATGTACATATTTAGGGGCAACTCCCACAATTACTGGTTAAACAATAAATTGAAATGTTAATAATTCTTTTTTCTGTGTTCAATATTTGGTTTTGTGTAACTGTTTTACCTGCCCGTTAAAAGAAACAACCAAAAATGTTCATTTACATTCAGATGCTGTTTGCTATTTTCTTTCCAGTTAAACATGCAAATTGTCATCATTGGCAAATTGGGTATACACAATTAGATGGAAATCACCTCTTTATTCAATTTTTCTAAAGCGTGAATGTCTTTTCCACTTTCCAAATACATTTCCCTTTCTCTGTCTTTCGGGTTTGTGTGATTTTTAGTAATCAGTTCTTTTTAATTGCGTCAAAAAAAAAAAATCTCCAATACTTACATCAAGCTGTGTTTTAGAATTGAGTTTAGGTTTTGTATTCCCCACTCCCCCCGCCAAGGGTATTATTTGTGGAGCATCAGTGATGTTTTATAAAATACAGAACAAAAGATGTCATAAGAGAACTATTATTTTAAGCTAAAATTGAAAGACCCGCGGATCCCCTTACCCAAGAATCCAACACTGCCACTGGATGCAAACAGCAAGAGGTTTATTGGGGCGCAGGTACCGGCGGGTGGTCGGCAGCTCCAGCTAACCGAACACCCCGACTGAGGGGAAAGCGGGGGTTTATATAGACAGGTACAAACAAGTTTTGGGGGGGGACGGCGCTGATTGATTGATCGTTTGAACAGGCATACTTGGCGTCAGTGGATTGGGTCAGGGGACCCCGCGCGGAAGAGCAGACAAAGCAATCTTACAGAAGCAGAACTGGCCGGTTAGCCCACGCATGCGGAAAAAAGCACTACCAGGATATTGAAGGCCTGGTTACTTATCAAGTAAAGACAATTGGGAGTCTCCTGGTGGAATGTTACATTCCTGCTATCAAGCATCCTTGTTAATGAGATTTAGGTTTAGAAGAAATTTAACTTTATTTACTTTTCCTTCTACCTCCGCCTCCTTCGGTTTTTATGGAGGGGAGGGTGACATTCGGCTTGAGGAACTGAGTTCTGTGTCTTTGGAAATTGGGCTATTGATAAGGTAACTTCTTTGTTGTAATCTCAAGGAAATTTGCAAACCAAGGGAGACTCCTGTCTTGCAGGATTGTGATCTCAGCAAGTTAACCATTTATCGTTTTATGGCAGTCAGGGGTGCCTGAGGAATGCTACACATATGGAGGGGAGCGGGTGAAGAGGGGGTGCAAGGCGCCAGCTTTTGCTTTGTCCTCAGCCAGCCTCCTGCTCCCTCATCAAAATAACCTAGCAACAAGAGGCCAATACCACTGGTTTTAGTGGAAAAGAATTTCTTCTTTGGTGCTACTTGTAATATACTCAACAGTCGTTTGCTAAGGCTAAATGTTTGTAACTGAATATCCTCTGTGACCTTTTAAACTTTCCTTCTCCGGCTCTCGCTCTTATTTTATATGAGTCACATGTTTTGAAAGTCTCCCAAGTCTGGTTCCTCAGCTCTCTGCTCTTCTCTATTTATATCTGCCTCTCCCTTAGCTTTTCTTTCACCACTATATATGGGTGATCTCTGACCCTGACCTAAATTCGAGCTTTACGTGTCTAAAAGTTGCTAGAATATATTTTTATTGGACATCTTGAACAATCTATGCTTGGTGTTTTATTTTTTATGATTGCATCCATTGGTAAAGAATGAGCTAAATCTCTATGATGACTGCTCAAAAATAATAGTATTCTTGTTCCTTTGAGTCCTTTGCAGGAAGCCAGGTCATGTACTTTATAATGTACTTTAAATGGCCATGCAAAGCCATTTAAAGTACATTATATAAACTCACTTTTAGAGAAGTAAATATTATCAATATGTCATTCTGTTTCCATGCTTTTTATTATTTATTTTTTACTGAGCTTAAAATACATAAGATAAAGTTTATCATCTTAACCATTTTAAGTGTACAGTATAATTGAATTAACTACACGTACATTGTTGTCCAACAGATCTCTAGCATTTTTTCATTTTGTGAAACTGAAAGTCTAATCTGTTGAACAACTTATTTTTCCTACTTCCCCAGCACCTGGCAACCACTATTCTACTTTGTGTTTCTGAGGCTTTTACTATTTTAGAGACCTCATATAAGTAGAATTGTAAAGTATTTATCTTTTTGTGACTGGCTTATTTCACTTAGCATAATACTCTCATGGTTTATCTGTGTTAAAGCATGTGACAGGATTTCCTTTTTTTTATGAGGCTGAAAAATTTCATTCTCTGTATGTATCACATTCTCTTTGTCCATTCATCTGCTGATGGACACTCAGGCTGCTTCCACCTCTTGGTTATTTTGAATAATGCTATACTAAACATGGGTCTGCAAATATATTGTAAGATACAATTTTTTTTTTAAAGATTTAATTTATTCATTTGACAGACAGAGATGACAAGTAGGCCGAGAGGCAGGCAGAGAGAGAGGAGGAAGCAGGCTCCCTGCTGAGCAGAGAGCTTGATGCAGGGCTCAATCCCAGGACCCTGAGATCATGACCTGAGCTGAAGGCAGAGGCTTAACCCACTGAGCCACCCAGGCGCTCCAAGATATAATTTTTTAAATTTAAATTCAAATAACATATATGTATTATTAGTTTCAGAGGTCATGTCATCTGTGAACAGAAATAATTTTACTTCTTTCTTTCATATTTTGATCATTTTATTCACTTTTTTCTTGCCTAACTGCTCTAACTAGGATTTTCAGTACTATGCTGCTGAATGGCGGTGGTAAGGGTGGGCATCATTATCTTGTTACTGATCTTAGAGAAAAAAACAAAATTTTTCACTATTAGTTATAATGTTAGCTGGACTTTTTCATAGATGGCTTTTAGTATGATGTAATTTCCTTCTATTCTTAGTATGCTGAGAGTTTTATCATGAAAAAGTATTGAATTTTGTCAAGTCACTTTTCTGCATTAATTGAGATGACCATGTAGTTTTGTTTTGTTTTTTAATATAGTATTTTGCATTCACTGATTTTTGCATATTGAAACATTCTTGAATTCTAGTAGTAAATCCTATTTAGTCATGGTATATAATCTTAATTTGTTGTTGGATTTAGTTTACTAGTGTTTTAAGGATGATTTTTTCATCAGTATTTATCAGGGATATTGGTTTGTAGTTTTTTATAGTTCCTTTGTCTAATTATAGCATTGGGATATTTATGGCCTCAGAATGGGTTTGAAAATGTTTCCTCTTCTTTAAAAACACTTTTTTATGATTCAGTCTTGGTAGGATATATGTTTCTAGAAATTTATCCATCTTTCCTAGGTTATCCAATTTGTTGGTGTTTAATTATTCATAGTAGTCTTATATTGTCCTTTTTTATTTCTGTGACAACAGTGGTAATGTCTCCTCATTCATTCTGAATTTTATTATTTGAGTCTTTTCTCTTTTTTTTTTCTTAATCTATTTTAGGGTCCCACGTATTCATTTTAAGAAAGATAACTTTTTTCTTTTCTTTTTTTCACTGCAACAGTCATTAACCTAAACATAGAATAATATATCACATATTTACACTTGTGATTTTAAGAGTAGAACAGAAGTCACAAGATCCTAGGATGAGGTATTGTCTTTGTCTTCTTGGGCTGTAATAACAGATACCATAGGCTTCATGGTTTAAACAACAGCAATTTATTTTCTCATTGTTCTAGAAGCCAGAACAAAGTCCCAGATCCAGGTAAAACAGGGTCAGTCTCAAGGGCAGTCATTTCTAGCTTGCAAAGGGCTGCCTTCTTGCTGTGTTCTCATAGGGCAGAAAGAGAATGAACACGTTCTTTATTGTCTCTTCTTATATTTACACTAATCTTTTCAGATCACAACCACACCCTTATGAACTCATTTAACCTGAATTACCTCCTTGTAGGCCCTCACCTCAGATAGTTACACTGGGGGTAAGGGCTTCAAGATGTGAATTTTGGAGGGCACAATTCCATCCAGAGCAGGTGAACAGAGAAAGAGAGGAAATATTTTCTTGTTTAGTGCAACATAAATTTGAAACATACTGTCACCAAAAAGAAGACACTGACAACAAACATTGAAGTAGATTTTTATTTCGTGATAAAATTTTTCTAGTTTTTCAATTTCTGTCATTATTTCTTATATGGAATTATTGTGCACAGGGCAGAAATTCACCTAAATTATATAGGGGGAAAAAACAAGGAATCTTATGGAATAATAGTACGGGAGTACAGCCAGATTTTTTAAGTCCTCCATAGTCCTCAAGTCTTTCCTTAACTGTTTGGTGTAATGTAAATCTCATACTGAATAAAACTTATACTAAGTAATAACATAATGAAAAATATCTATTTTAGATATATGTATTGTGGAGGCCGAGAAAATTAAGGCCATCCCACCTCGAGTTTAGCATTAGCGTAAGTACAGCCATTTTAGCTTCAGCAGCCATCTCAAGCCCAAGGGCTGAACTTTCCCCTACTGCTTTAGTTCTAAGAAAGTACCCCACCCTGCAACAGCCAGGCAACAACTCATCAGCTTACTACAGAAAAGTCTGAAACTTCTCCTACCCCGCCCAGCCTCTGGTACTGACCCATAAAAATCCCTGCCTTAACTAGCGTTGGGGTCCAAGTCCCTACTCACTGCGTTGGTATACTTGGGCCCAAGCTTAAGCTTGTCAAATAAACCCGCATTTGATTGTATTGGGGTTGGCTCCTTGGTGGTCTCTCAGATGCAAAAACTTGGGCATTACAGTATAACTCTATCATTTTATAGAGGTTTGCAAAAGTAAAATAAAACAATATATAACAGATGTACAATCATATTCCTAGAGGAAAAAAAATTCCTTTTAATGTGTATTCTTTTCTTAGATTGTTAAAGGTAGAATGAAGTGAAAAAAATGATGTCACATCTGTTACATGACTCTGTTTCCTTTCTAATGAAGTGATACAATTTCCCACTGCTAAGAAAATACTAACATTTAGGGATTTGTTTTCTTTGAATGTGAGGGATTTATATGCATATAATCCCATCTCTGTCACCTATCATAAATCTATATGCTGAATCTCCTCCTAATGACTTCATATAAATATTGAGCTCTTCCTTTATAAAATAGGCTTAAAAACAAAATCTATTATATAACCCAATTTCATGTATTTAAAACAAAAATTGATTTTGATTATTTATAATCACATTTTTAGTGTTCAAATTCAGTTATTTTATTCATACTCCAAAACATCCTTTAAGAAAAATACCAAAGGAAAATTTTTTAAAAATGTTATTTGAAAGTCACTGAAAACATTAAGAATTAGATCTGGTCAGAGAAGGCAGTGATTCATAATATGAATTAATGATATATTTGTGATTGTTCCAATGTAATTTTAAATGGAAGGAAAATCATATGTAAATTATAGTAAATGTTGAAATGAAGAAGAGAAAATGAGTTTCTTCCCTGAATAAAAAATGATGGTTAGGGGCAATAATGAACAACACTTTATATACACATGTCATGTAGATAGATGTCCAATTCAAAGTAATAATATCAACCTTATATTGATTGGCCCTAAATTCAAGATGAAATTGCTAGTTAATGATATTCGATTTTCAAAGGTGACTCTAGCAACCACTTCAAATTATTGGGAAACTGATAAAATTCTTATGAATGTTTCAAAAGAGCTTGCTCCTATTTCCCCTCCTTTTAACTCCTTGTCTCTGAGTTCATATTATTGTCTCCAATGAATCTAACTTGTAATGTAGACACATTACAACTGGGGGCCATCCTATGACTGCTAGCAGAATTAAGTCTTAAAGTTGTGAAGTACATAAGATTTGATTTCTCCATAGGCTGGCCCCTCTTCCTTGCTTCCATTTTTGCTTATTCTTCATTCATACAACCAACTGAAAACCAGGAATGAGAACATCAAATCAGATCTGATCACTGCCCTCATGAAATACTAGTATGAGAAATGGGTGGCAACAGATACTAAGAAAATAATCCTACTAGTGTGTAAAATAGAAGTATGAGAAAAACTATGATTAAAAATAGCAGGATAATGGATTAGGAAACTCCTCTAATCTGAAGAGTCATACAGATGTCCCTGATGAAAGGACATTTAATTTGACACCAGAAGGGTGAAGTAAAGTTATCTAGGCAAAATGGCTATGAGGAACACATTGCAGACTAATAATGGAAAACAGGCCATAGTGAAAAGACTTGACATGAGAGTATCATAGCATTACAGGGCCTAGAAGAAGAAAATGAGGCCAAGGAGGAAGCAGAGGTAGAACACACACACACACACCCACAAGTTTTTTCAGCCAATTAAGTAACTTTTCCTATTATATACACAGCAACAAAATGTCTTTGTAAGAATTTGGCAGGGGTGGTGAGGATAATAAGATCTTCATTCCAAAAAAGATCTTCCTGCACTTTCTATGGAGAATGGATTTCTGGGAGCAAAAGTGGGGAGGAACACTCGTCAGGCTAGTGTGGTTGCCCAGCAGAAGATGATACTAGCTTGGAGCAGGATGGTGAAAGTTTTGGAGATTGAAGGAAGAGGGCAGCATAGCAATATTGAAGATAAACAATCAAAAGAAACTGAAGAGAAACATTTCTTTGAGGAATGCAAAAATCCATTTCACGTTTGAATCCTATGGTTCCACTTTCTACACCAGACCTGTAGTTCTCTCATTTGCTGGGATGGGACAACCCTGGATAACAAGCAGTTTTGGAGGAAAGACGATAAATTTACCTTTTCACCTGATGAGTCTGCATTCCCTTTAGGGCATTTCATGTGGCCATGGGAAGTAGATGATTGGCTATATCGGTCTGGACCCAAAAGAAAGATCTTGACAGACGATAATGATTTTGGAGGGGTGCCTGGGTGGCTCAATGGGTTAAGTCTCTGCCTTAGGCTCAGGTCATGATCTTGGGGTCCTGGGATCGAGCCTCGCATCGGGCCCTCTGCTTGGCGGGAAGCCTGCTTCCACCTCTATCTCTGCCTGCCTCTCTGTCTACTTGTGATCTCTCTCTCTCTGTGTCAAATAAATAAATAAAATCTTTTTTTAAAAAATGATTTTGGAATCATAGATCATCTAAGGACCTGGGGGAGGATTTAATGCAGAGAGCACCAAGTCAAGGAGTATGAAAAAATTTAGATATACAACAAAGGAAAAGATATTAAAAAAGAACCACCACGAATACTCATTCTTTCAAATTTTGAGATTCTTTTTGTTTTTCTTTTTTGTTATTGTTATTTTTCTTGGCTGAATCAATGACAATTAAATTCACTTCTCTTGATGGTTCTAGCTCTCTCCCTCCAGGAGAAGTCCCATGTGTTCATGCTTTCTACATAGGAACATGGTGAGGGGGTTACCTGTGCTCATTATTTCAGGGACTATAGGAGGTCTCTGCTCATAAGGTTTGCTGGTGAATGAAATGCCAAATCAGTGGTTTGTCTTTTAGCTAAAGACCTTGCCCTCATCAATATGGAAAACTCACTGGCATTGTATCATTTTTACCAACAACCATTTAGTTAATCTTAACTGGGATGTATCTGTAAGAGCATTTCCTGAAAATACCTTATAATTGAGAATTATTTCTTCTAAATTGATTATTAAGGACAGATTAAGGAACAAACTCAAATGTGGAACATATACTTATTAATCAATTTTCATTTTTAATTTATCCCTGGGTGTTTACATTTTAATAAGGAATTAAATTTTTAAGCCAAAAAGAATAGAAACTTTATTGTGAACTATGCCTTGTGGTTATCTTTTTGCAGATGTAGAAGAATCTTAGAATCAGTAAAATTTTATGAGCTGTCACTTAGCCTGGCAATATTCTTAAGGAAATTTCAATGAAAAACTAAATGGTGGATTTTCTCTGGTGGAAAAGCTCCTATCCTGAAATCCAGGCACTCTAATTTTCATTTTCTCTCTCTTATCATCCTAAATAAACCTTTACAGTTCAGTGTTTATTTTTGTAAAATGGTGCTCAGCAGTGTTGTGGCATAGACACTGTGTAGTTCAAGGACATATCATTAATATTAACTTACAACATAAGGCTTTGGCCAAGGAAATTTTAATAAATTAAAAAAATAAAAACTGGGTTTCACCCTTTAAATATCACCTTGATATTTCTGTCTCCTAACCTCAGTTAGGGATTATTAAGACAATTGGTTATGCAACTGTCCTCCCAGAAGTTTAAGGAAATGCTTTGTGTTCCTGTGAAGCTTTTTCCATATGTATATAACCTCCTTGACACACTATAACCAAGGAGAAAATTCTGGGTCAGAGGGGAGGAGGAAAAATTAAAAAGAAATGAACTTTCTTTTAATGTTGTGGAATGGGTCAAGTGGTTGCCTATTTTACTCTGACTTTTTATAACTTTATTCTAGGAATTTCTTTAATAGTTGAGATCATTTAATGATTTTTATCCAATAGCACATTTAGTAAGCACACACAGGTAGTGGACTGTTTTTCACAGAGTGAATATTAAAATTACCCATAGCCTCTAAAGAAAAGTACACGGAGTTGTGGAGAGAGGCAAGCACTCAAAATTATGTCCCCAAATTGATGTTAATCTACATGGACACATGAGAAATGATAGGTTTTACAAACATGATAATTTAGGGTCATTTTTCATTCATCCTCTACACTTGCTTCTTTGGGTTCCTTATTTTCATAATAACTTATTATGTATGTACTAATTTCATTGGCATCATAGTTTTTATTATAGTATGCTACTCTTACAAGGGACAAGAATGATTCTTTGTGTTAGAGTGTCTTAGCTTAGGCCGCTAAGATTAGATGACTTAAACAACATGCATTTATTACAGTTCTGGAACTGAGAAGTCCAAGATCAAGGTAATGGCAGATTCAGTTCTTGATGATTGCCCTCTTCCTGTCTTATAGAGAGTTTCATCTTGCTCTATGCTCACGTGATCTCTTTGTATGCATGTGGAAAGAGCAAGATCTGTTGTCTCTCTTTCTTCTTATAAGGATACTAATCTCACTGGGGCTTTTAAGACCTTATTCAAACCTAATGACCTCTCAAAGTCTCTACCTCCAAATACCATCATATTGAGAGTTAGGGTTTCAACATATGAATTTTGGGAGGACACAAACTTTGACTCTATAACACAAAGTTTATTGAGTTTGGAAGGAGATGAGAAGAATCAGGGGTAGTTCCAAAAACTAGGAAAAATCTGGAAAGCAGAACAGGACAAAAATTTGTAAAATTTAGAAAAGGAGACTATCATATCTGATGGATCAGCTCAAGGGACTTCTCTGAAATAATACTCAGCTGCCCATAATGTAAATGGTAAGTCCACTAGTGAGTGATGTTGGAAATAATGTTAAACTGGGAGATGCAGCCCCAGGAGTTCTATTGACTTGCTTTACCTTTTACCTTCCTCTCCTGAGTTATGCAATATCATGGCATCTGTATTTGTTATCTCTTGCTGTGTAGCAAATTTCTACCCCAAATAGTGGTATAAAAATAAACATGATCTCACCATTTCTGTAGATCAGGAAATCTAAAATCAGGTGGTTCCGGCCTGATGTCACTCATAATGTGGCAGTTAAGTTGTCAGTAAGGTCTGCAGTCCCTGAAGGCTTGCCTGAGGCTAGAGATTCCAGGTGGCTCATTGGCCAGCATTTGGTACCGGCTTTTGGCAAAAGGCCTCAGTTTCTTGCCACATGGACCCTTCAAAGGGGCTGCTTTTGTATTCTTGTGCCATGACAGATAGCTTTCTCCAGAGATTAATCCAAGAGAGAGCAAGAGGAAACTGTAATGTTTTTTTTATAACCCAGCCTTGAAAGTCACACTCCTTTATGTTTGCTGTTGTTTACTCAAGTCAGCCCTCTAGGGTAGGGGATTATATAAGGCATGATTATCAGGAAGGAAGAATCCCCAGAGAGCCATTGTGGAGGCTGGCTACCACAACATCTCTCCAAGAATAATCCCTAGAAGTCTCCACAGAGCCCTTCTTAACAATCTCTGCTCCTGGTCAATTCTGAAATGTTATCACCCTATGTTGAGAATGAAGAAGAGACACTAAGGGAATTTTTTTCCTTTTTGGACATTGTTACCTTTTGCTAAGAGCCAGGCCTTAGATATAATAATGAAGGAGGTAAAACAAACCTATTTTCTCCCTTTGTAGTAATTTCCTACATCTTCTGTCATTCTTTTTTTTTTTCTTTTTTAAAGATTTTATTTATTTTTCAGAGACAGAGGGAGAGAGCGAGCACAGGCAGACAGAGAGGCAGGCAGAGGCAGAGGGAGAAGCAGGATCCCCGCCGAGCAAGGAGCCCGATGGGACTCGATCCCAGGACCCCGGGATCATGACCCGAGCCAAAGGCAGCTGCTTTACCAACTGAGCCACCCAGGCGGCGTCTTCTGTCATTCTTAATATTTGTGTATGTGTGTGTGTGTGTTTGTGTGTGTGTGCGTGCAGACTTTTATTCTGCTTTGTGGTTGACTAGAAACACCCCTTTCTCCTCTAATAGTTCTCCTACAATTTTTTTTCTTTTTTTCTTTTTTAAAGATTTTATTTATTTACTTGACAGACAGAGATCTCAAGTGGGCAGAGAGGCAGGCAGGGGTTGGGTGGGGGGACATCAGGCTCCCCACTGAGCAGAGAGCCCAATGCAGGGCTCCATCCCAGGACCCTGAGGTCATGACTGAGCTGAAGGCAGAGGCTTAACCCACTGAACCACCTAGGTGCCCCCTTTTTTCTTAAATAAGAAAAATATACTCTTTAATATACTCTCTTTAGGTTCCTTCAGTGTTAGCTGAGCTCAGTTTGCCAAAATAAAGTGATTTAGTGAAATTGATTTACAAAGTTATAAATTATTTTATTTGCCCTTCTAAGTGTTTTTGTGTGTCTCTTAAAGTACTGAAAATTAACATGTGGAATGAGAATTAGAAGTCAATTAGGACCTTTTAAATATTGATAACCACACTTTTTTGTGGTTTTGGAGGCTTCTATTTTGGAGTAGGATGGAATAATTTCTGGCATTCCAATTCTTTCTTCAAGCAAAAAGTACCCTACAAAGACAAAATAAATTGTGAAGGTTTAAAAAAGTATCAGGAGTTCTAGAAACAAGGAAGATGACAGATACTAAATTTTCAGAGAGGGAGAACCTTTCATAGTTGAACTCAGGACTTGCAGTTGCTTTTCCTTGGGAAGGCATTTGCCAATTTTGGTTGTGGGCTAAAAACTGGGAATCCAGGCTTGTGAGAGCAGAGAACCATTGCTGGGGAGGAGAAAACAGAGAACCTACAGCAGTCAGGTCAGGTGAAGGGAAAAAAGGTTCAACGGGGCTCAACAGATGTTTGGTTTGCTCTTCTAGAAATTTGCTGCATTCCCTAGGTGCATCAAGTGGGAGGGACATTACCTTAAATAGAGAGGAAATTCCTGAAGTCTCAAGGTGCTTAACAGATAAAACCGTTCAGGGGCAGGAGCTCTAAGAAAATGAAGGCAAGATTTGAAGGTTAGGGGAAAAGATTAGTCTGTACATCCAACAAACATACCAAACCATAAGCTGTATAATTTCTAGGACAGACCTATTTAGGTACATCATGATAAAAGGCATTTTATGAAGTAGTTAGAAAATTATAAACGCATCAGGAAGGAGGAAAACCACCCCAAATAAATATTTACCAAGCATCCTTACTTTTACCCCTGCTTTATTTTAGCTTCTTTTTGCATGCATTCTCGGGCCTGTTTGGAGGAGGTTGTGTGTGTCTTTTATGGTTAAAGCATGGGAAGAATCATGCCCTTAAGCTTAGATGAACAAATGGGAGGTGCATCTGAGCAGGAACAGGGTAAATTAGGATGTGTCAAGAGAGAAAAGCCAAGGATGGTAGGATCATAGGAAAGGGTTCTTTTTCAACCATCTCAATACAACTGAGTTTATCCACCTGGAGGGATGAGTCCATGGTTCTCAGTCTTAACGGAGTAACTTACTTCTTTGAGAATCTTATGTAAATTATGGACAGAAAGAAAATTTAAGGCAGTTTTTGGGAGAGTTTTGGCATCTTTGAAATTAGGCATTGTCAAAAACTTCAAATAAAGAATCTTAGTGAAAATTTTAGAGACAATAGGCCTTGAGAAGAGGGTGCTATTAAAAAATGATCCTACTACATTCCCAGCCATCTTAAACATCAAGATAAGTTATACAAATATGGATTTGTCTCTCACAGGACTAGTAAAACTGGCATCCTCTTCACACAGTAAAGTGATGTAGAAACCACAGTGGTCCTCTGGAAATTAAGCTACACTAAAAGAATTTGAGCTCTATAATTTGTGTCCATTTAATCATGATGTTGGTACATGCATGTGTAAATCTATGGGGGTGAGAAAGATAACAATGTATAGATACTGACTTTAGCTTCATTTAGTTTCTTCAAAGAAAATGTAAACAATATGTAGACTTATTTGAGGGGTTGTTTGCATAATGATGAATCAAGATTTTGCATTCTACTTCATGAATATTAGTAATACAAAGAGAGTTCTGGGAATAAGACAAATGTTCATTTTGAGAGTTGGATTGTGATGCCTAGAATAAAGAATGAGGTGAAGAGTGAATGTCTGCATGTCCTTATTTTACCTTTGACTGCATGGAGAATTCATTGTACAAGGACACTTGCCAGTTCAAGGACCAATAATGTCATCACAACCCATTTTATTCTGCGTTTTGTCCAGCTGGTGTATGTTTTAGCCATTAGCATGTGGATTATGCCAGTTCTAAAAGCCTACAGATAATCTTGCATTGGAGCAATTCTGTAACATCTATTGGAAGCTCAACTCCTAAGCTTTTGCCTACATTTTTACAGATTTAAGCTACAAAATTGGGAACTCCTTAACACTAATCCTTAAAGATAAACTTCTATAAAAATTGACTGAAATTTTCAACACAGGTTCCCTTTCCTGGGAGCAAATAATTAGCCATGGATGTCATCTGGATATAAGATCTCAAGTAAAAGGCAATGAATGGGAGCTGTGCTAACCTGGACTGATATACCTCTTTCCATACCCAATTTCATTAGAAATTTGATCCAACTCTTTCCCAGTATAAGCTAGATTTGTTTTTTTGAACACACAACTATAAATCTAAAGCAGACAAACTATCCATCTCGGTATTAAACATTTATGAGGTAGACAAATGTGCAGTAGAAGACCAGATGTGCTCTTTATCTTTCTTGTTCCTTTTCTTATAAGAACACCAATCCTCTTGGTTTGGGACCCCAGCCTTATGACTTCATTAATCCTTAATCACCTCCTTTAATTGTATCTCCAAATACAGTGACTTTGGGGATTAAACCTTCAATGTATAAATTTTCAGGGAGACAATTCAATCCGTAACAAGGGAATATAAACATAATTCATGTAAAAACGAATTTAAAAATGAAAAAAAAAATTAAAATACCTAAAAGAATATTATTCAACTAGAAAAATAATTATCTCCAGATAGTAGGGTAAAAGATGATATGATTTTAATAGTTTTGTTGTTATTCCTGTGTTTTTTTTCCTTCTAATTTCTCATTAATAAGCAGGTATCATTGGTTTGATTTTAAAATATAAACTGTCTAGTACAGTAAAATATTCACCATTTCACTTTTTATTAACTTACTATATTTAAGAGATCAGTTTGCAATATGGCAAACCAAAGATCACATTTTTAGGAGTAAGGGTTGAGATCAGCTCTTAATTTTTTTCCCAACATTTTATGAGATCATAATACATTTTATATTATTATACCATCTTGCAATGAAAATGTTCTGGTTGAGAAAAAGAGATCTAGTGGGAAGACATACATTCCAAGACATCACAGATTCTCTCACCCTAATACCTTGTGAAGAAGAACTCATTTTTTTTTTTTTTCCTTGAAGAAGAAGACCAGGAACTGGATGGAAAAAGGATAAGAAACAAGGGCCAGGACCTAAAAGAAGATGATGGTATAGGAGTCTTTTTTTTTATTTAATTTTTTGAGTTGTAGTGTATCAGCATGTCTTTTTAGTCCTGCAGAGGCAGTGTTCAAGAATACACAAAACTTTCAATACTATTTTTTTGAACTAGAATACCAAGGATAAAGGAAGATATGCTGCAAAAAAATCACAGAGGTACTCAGAACCACAGAATACCCATGACATACTACCAGAAAGGACCTACTTCACTGAAATATTTTGGAGGAATGCAATGTAAGCCAAAGAAAATATGAATATATTATGACTGAGGATGGTAACTGTATAGGAAGTATTAAATAAAACTTCAAAGAGATTTTGCTTCCCAGGCAAACATTTTGGCCTACACTACCAAATATCTAATGAATTATTAAATTCCTATACAATCCCGTGGGGGAAATATTTAACTTTTTCCAGGTATTTCATGAATTCTCAGTGGGATAATATGGCCCCAAATGGGCAAAAATTGGTTCTTGATGGGCAGAAAAAATAGCTTAGCTATTAGCTTAGCTAATCTGAAGCTTATCTTTGTGGACCTCCAAAAAGGCCAAAATACATAAACAGATACATAATATATCTGTGTTATTAATTCATTGGAGGAATTAGGAAAATATATCTAAAATATCTCCCTGCCCCCTCCTGGCAGGGGCAGTGATTTTAAAAAAAAGTTGAGAAACTTTGCTATTTAGTCACTTGACGTTGGCTGGTTGACTTTAAATGTGTTATTTGACTATAATTAGCAGAATTTTTTCTTTTATTGGTCCTATCCCTATAGGAAGGTAGTATGAAGAGATCTGTAGGGGTGAATAAAAAATGACTGATATTGTTAACACCATTCGTATAAAGGAAAGAAGTCACTGCATGTGAATTGAATTAAAAATTAAAAAAGAAAAAGAAAACCACAGACCATGGAAGTTTTGTTTTTATTGACCCTTAAAGTGTTTTATGATTATGATTTCCTTACTGGTTAGAAGTTAGATTAAAAAAAAAAAAACTTTAAGGAAAAATATTTTGTTATAACTGAGATGAAATGAGGTTAATATAAATGTACAGAGAAATATACATTATGTTTACTGAACAAAGGCATTAATATTTAATTTTTAGAGGAATAAAAATGGCTCCATGTTGATGAAGATACTTAATTGGGAGGCAAATATCCAACTTATGGAATTAAAAAACCATTAAATGAAAATAAGCTAGAAGGATGTTAGTATTGGTTCTTTAATCATTTTATCTCTTAATTTACCCCAACTTTTTTGCACAAATGTAGCTGACAATATGACTTCTTTTCTTTTTAAAAAAAGTGCCATTTTAAGGACTCTTAAAGATTAGTTGCTGGGACGCCTGGGTGGCTCAGTGGTTTAAAGCCTCTGCTTTCAGCGCAGGTCATGATCCCAGGGTCCTAGGATTGAGTCCTGCATCGGGCTCTCTGCTTCGGCAGGAAGCCTGCTTCCTCCTCTCTCTCTCAGTACCTGCATCTCTCCTACTTGTGATCTCTGTCTGTCAAATAAATAAATAAAATCTTTAAAAAAAAAAAAAAAGATTAATTGCTTAATTCTATTGGTTTAATATACACGAGGAGAGTGCCATGCCATTTTGCGTATTACAGTCTGATGAACCAATCTGTTTAGATAACCTTTTTACAAGCTGAGTCACAAGGGACTTAGAAATAGGCTTCTTTCCAAATCTTATTTTGAAAAATGATTTTTCTGAAGACATGATTTGTAATCTTGAAGTCTCTTTCTTTCATTTCCTGAACTCTTTGCTTTGTCTGTACACCTCAATTTAGTAGTGGACAATACGTAAGAAGGGAACACTGCTAATTCGGTCTTTGCCCCCAGGATGTCTCCTATGTCTAACAATGAATTTTTATGGAATGGGCTAGAAAAGGCTAAAGGCCCACAGTCTTGGCCATACTCCTGTTGCTTTGCAGAAGCAGTTGGCTTCTACTCCTCATGAGGCCCCAGATTAATGGATGCTTAGTCAACTTAGATTATAGACTTCAGGCAAAGAATACCTTCTTTATTAAAGCTGTATTCTCCTCTATCTCTGACAATAGACTGGATAGCTTTATTCAGAGTTTGACTTTCTTTTATAGCATGCTATTTATCCTGGCTATTAAAAGCTGCATTTAATTTTTTTCAATAAGCCTAGGTGACATGTATCTGCCACTATAATCATATGCAGCAATTATTTGACCAAATATTTTACCCTAATAATAAGAGTCACTTGTTCTATAGACTATAGTGTAAGTGTTTTTTTCTTTCTGCTGTCTGACAAGCTGGCCCATATATTTCGCATTTTAAATTATACTATATTGATGTGGTTGGTTGTGAAAATATAAATTTCTGTTGCAATATATCAGCAAGTTTGAACACAGTACAACAGTATAAGTTAATGAGACTTGAATGGACACTTGAACTTAGAAAATTATTGATGCTTCCAGGTCATTCAAGAGATAGAACAGTCACTGCTTTTTGCTGTATAAAAACCTGATATTTGAGTCTTGTCAGGATGAAGTTAATATCTTTGGATCTTAGTTTCACTAATACACTTTTTTAATGTATTTCAGCATCTACTGTATTGCCAGGGACATAGTAGAGATCCAAAAAGTATTTGTTCAATTAAATTCAATGTAGTGGGATACTTGGATGGCTCAGTCGGTTAAGTGTCTGCCTTTGGATCAGGTCATGATCCTGGGGTCCTGGGATAGAGTCCTGTGTTGGGCTCCCCACTCAGCGGGGAGTCTGCTTCTCCCTCTCCTGCTGCCCCTCTCCTGGCTCTTGCTCTCTCTCTCTCAAATGAATAAACAAAATCTTTAAAAAAATAAATAATGTAATGATGCCACGATTCCAAAAATTGCAAGGAAGTTTAGTAGAGCTAATTTTGTGGTCAAATCAGCTCTGCCAATTCAAAAACCAACCCCTTTTCTAGCTTATAACATTAAATGAGTTTTTATGCTTTGTGATCTTCTCTATTACATCGACAAATTCTGAGTCATGTCTTTAACGACTCCTTTATCCTGTTTTCCTTATCTCTCCTGTGTCTTTTTTTTAATCCTCATTTTGGGGCTATAAACACATGTGAAACTCTTTTCTTCAAGGAGTTAGTTACTTCGTTTTAATTTATATCAAAATAATACACAAAAGAAAAGATACAGAAGAAGTTATGATGAAAAGCAGCTGTCTCTTGCTCTGTCTCTTCTACTTTCATCTTTCGTCTCTGGTGGCAACCTCTTTCAACTGTTATTATTTTAGATCTTCTAGTCATTATCTTAATAAGAGCAGGAGATTTCATTCAAAAAAAGCAAATAAGAAACCACCTTTTGGTAAAATGTTCTCATTACCCCCTTCATCTTCCCAGCACCTGGAGCAGTGCCTGGCACTTAGCAGCCCCTAAGTAAAGATGTATTAAATATATTGGAAAAAATATGGCAAAGGAGATTAGCAAAAGAAAAATGTGATATTTCTCCCCAAAGAAGCACCAATTTTTTGACGACAGAGACCACATAGGAAGCCAGAGGATAAAGGAATAAAAACTTCCATTGGTGATATTCCTCAGCTCCTATCAATCTCAGCACAATTTCATGGAATGTAATCCCTTCCTTTCCATAAATGTAATTATGAAACAAAACAGGCTTTCCCATATTATTTTATGCAAGGCAGCTGAACCCAAAGATAGTAACAGCTGGGCAGTTAAGATAATCTGACTGCATTGTTGGGCAAGTAGTAAACCTTCTCCTATCATTTTAAAAACTGTAATGAAAAGAGAGAGAGAGAGAGAGAAAAAACTGTCCTAACCTACTGACATAGGCTTTTTTTTTTTTTTAAGTTTTCATTGATTTGTAACTAGATTTGCTTAATTTTATGCTGGTTTCTTAACCAACATTTAAAATTATGTATCATGGCTCATATTTTTGAAACATGGCATCTCCACAACAAAAATGAGGTTTTCTTCCTTTTAACTTCCAAACATATCATCTTCCAGGTCATTTCAGTCAGATCTGATCACCCTCAAAATCTACTGATTAATTACATTAAAAATAACACTTTATTTGTAAAAGCATGTCTGAGCACATGTTCTTGAGTGGAGTTAAAATAGATAAAGCAACAATTCTTTTAACAGTTCTGTTTTCACTGAGCTGGTAATTTGCTAATCCTCAAATATCCCTTGCTGTATTGCTGACGTTTCCACACAGATGTAGTCTGTCTTGCAACTCGCATTTTGATGGTTATGCTCTGCCAGCCTTTCTAGTTTTTATTCTGGTAATTTGTTTTCCTTTTTGTCCCCCTCCACCATGGATTTTCATTAAAAATTGGCATTTAACGAGATTCTAGTTAACCCCAAATTTGTGGTAGGTACTATACAAACATAACATATCTCTGCTTATACATAAAGAACATAAAGAAGCTTGAGATATGTTTGAGTAAGGTAATAGATGACTGCAAATGACACATAAGGAAACCTCTCACTTTGGAAGCAAAGGACTGTATGTGAATGCTAGGGGTGGATGTTGAGTAGGATCATTGCACGAGTGTCTCAGAAAATGAGACCAATATTCTTTAACTCATTACAGAAATTCTTTAACTCATGCAGAAATACATCGGCATTCCTAAACTGCCCTATATGGTATAATATATAGTATACTATACATGCTATTCTATGTCATTTATGCTCTATGTTTTGAAAATCCACGATCATTCATTGCCTCCAGCTGAGTACAGCCAATGAGGTTGACATTGCTTGCAGAGTCTGGGTCTGGGGTTCTGTTCTGGCCATATGTATCATAGACGACCTCACCCTCTGTCTGCCCGTCAGGCCCTGTGTTTTTTTTTTTTTGTCAGGCCCTGTGTTTTAAAGGATCCCATGGTTCATGCTGCTAATAGTATAGCAGATAAAGTCCATTTGTGTACTAGTGTTTTTCCTTTAATTCTCCTATTTTGCTATAAATTTCTCCTGTTTTGCAAAATTTAATGTCACGATTATTTGTGTAATCTCAGTACATAAGCTATTGCGTGGAGGAGGTAGGGTAGTTCACGAAAAAGCAATGTGAGGTAGAATATGGATAAGTAGAAATATTGATAAATCACAAACCGAGGGGGAAAAAGCATGGATGACTCAGTTGTTGAAATTTGTTTACTTGGCATTCAGACAGTTGGAACAGAAACTGTCCAGGTCACAACAGATACTTTCCCTGGGTCTGCTTCCCTCATTTCTAATCCTCACTAGAACTTCATGCCATTTCAAGGGTGGGAGTCGGGGGGTCAAGAAAGCCTAAATAACCTGTTGTTAATGGGTTTTTAATTTAAGTTTGCATTTGCTTGGGAAAAGTCACTCCCCAGAGTAAAGATAACAAATCATCCAGAATGGAACTGTGGCTGCCTAGACAAGACAGCACAAACTTTGCATGATCTCAGCAGCAGCTTGAAACCTGTAGTTTGGGGAATGAAAAACTAAACCTAGAATGCTCCACAATGGAAATGGGATCGGCGGCCAACAAAAATGTATTCTCTATATAATAACCTGCCAAAGAAAGCCACGTTCCTGACTCTGGAGACAGGGTCTTACTGAAATTCTCAGTCGTTAAACATCACCTTGTTTCATAACGAAAGGAGAGTGGGCAGAACTGATTCTAGGTTCCTCAAGGTCAATCTCTCAGTGCAAGGAATCTGTGTAATCCCTTTTTGCCTTCCAAATGTCATTTGGAGATTGTCTCAAATCCTAAAGCCTAAAGCCATTTAATTTCCATACAACTGAGACAGAGTTGCCCACAGCAGCCTAGTGATTAACATATGCAGTTTCTATTTAGCATAGGAAAATCTCACACTGATGTGGTTGAATCTCAAAGGTTAACAGTTCTATTTTTCAATTCATTTTTTTTCCTACTGTGGAGGCCGAGAAAATTAAGGACATCCCACCTCAAGTTTAGCTGATGTGGGAAACAGAGGCAGAAGAAAATCATTAAAATTCCTCACCTACTGACAAGCCCTTTAAACAGACAGAGTGGCTCTCCTTGGGGGCTTAACTGCTTGCCCTCACCTTGAGATTTTCCTAAAGACAATCCTAGCTTGACCAACCCCCTATCCCAACAGGTCTGACCAGGATCCCATAAGTCTACTTCAACAATTCCTTTATTTCTAAACCTCCAAGATAGTGTCGAGAATCATTCCCAAGCATATGGCCCACTGATACACATCTAAAGGGTCTCACGAGAAGATTTTTTTTATTGGTAATAAATAACCTTTCTCCCAACAATAGCTAGCCCCTCAAGGTCCCGGAGACCTTGCCTCCTTAGAGACTTACATCATCCCTAATCCCCTTTGTCCTCACCCACCTATGAGTCCACCCCTACTCTGCCTTTAAAAACTCTGACTCTAATCTGGTTTGGGGTCCAAGTCCCTACTCCGCTGTGTCAGGTATACTTGGGCCCAAGCTTAAGCTTGTCCAATAAACCCTCAAGTGATTGCATACATGCTTGGCTCCTTGGTGGTCTCGGATGCGAAAACTCGGGCATAACACTACTTTTATAGCACATCCCAGCATGTGAAGGCTTAGGATGTGGAAAAGCAGAACATTTTATAGAAAAAAGGATTTATTTTTTATTTTTTATTTATTTTTCTTTTTTAATTAAAAAAAATTTTTTTAAGATTCTATTTATTTATTTGACAGAGAGAGAGATCACAAGTAGGCAGAGAGGCAGGCAGAGCGAGAGGATGAAGCAGGCTCCCTGCTGAGCAGATGTGGGGCTCGATCCCAGGACCCTGAGACCATGACCCAAGCTGAAGGCAGAGGCTCAACCCGCTGAGCCATCCAGGCACCCCTATTTTTCATTTTTATTAACATATAATATGTTATTTGCTCCAGGGGTACAGGTCTGTGAATCATCAGGCTTACGCATTTCATAGCACTTGAAAAAAGGATATTTTAATAAACTATCTAATCCTGCCTAGCCATACTGCCTAAAATGATCTTAAATTCACTATGTAATTTTAAGTGGAGTCCAAGGAAGAGCAGGAATGAGAAATTTGGGCAAGAAAATGCTCCACTCGGGCATTTTCTGCAGGAGGCGATCAGTGAGGCATCAGTTCAATTTTTGGATCACTTTGCAAAGCCGTGTCACAGTCTGGAATTTTCTGTGAGTAACTGTGGTCTTTCAACTCTAGCCTTCTATACTATGTTGTCAAAGGAAGGAGTATCCAGCTCAGAACATGAACCATGGGTTAGAAGAACAGAAACCAGAGACCCAAGAGCAACACAAAGTGTCAGAGAAAGTGATAATTCAAACAAGCCACTTGCTGCTTATAGGAGAGCTATAACAGCAACAGAAACTACATTTGTGGCTTCCCATAAAAACATCAGCCAATTTAATATTACTGTCAAGCCAAAAACAATACAGCCGAGGATGCACTAATATAAACCCAAAGAAAAAGGAGCAAAGGGGCATATTTTAACTACCTTGATGGGCTCTGCCTTTTTTTTTTTTTTTTTTTTAAGCTTTCAAGGGAATTACTGGGAGCACCTATAACTAAGAAATGAATCATTGGTCTTGTTTGGGTTCCAAACTTGGACTGAAGAACTTTGATCTCCTCTTACACTGTTAAAGGAAATTCTCTGCAGTAACCATTCTATGAACAAGCATGAAACAGAAGATACCTGCTGCCAGTCTGAGCTTTCACTCCAGTCATAGAGTCACCATGTGTAGTTGAGAAAACAAAGTGTAAAAGCATGGGGAGGTGAAGCTGTTTGCTCAAGGAGACTTTACGACTAATCTGTGATTGAGCCATAATTCAAACCCAAAGTTCTTGACTGTTAGCTCATTTGTAATTACATGATACCTTAATATGTCACCTAATTCATTTTACTTAAACTTTTCGCTGAGGTTATTCCCGATGCTGTGGGCAGAACTCTCCAGAGAGAGACAAAGTCCCTCTCCTCAGGAGAGCATCTAAAGGCAAGGTAAAGGGGCACCTGGGTGGCTCAGTGGGTTAAAGCCTCTACCTTTGGCTCAGGTCATGATCTCAGGGTCCTGGGATCGAGCACCGCATCGGGCTCTCTGCTCAGCAGGGAGCCTGCTTCCTCCTCTCTCTCTGCCTACTTGTGATCTTGTTATGCCCAAGTTTTCACGTCTGAGAGACCACCAAGGAGCCAAGCACCAATGCAATCACACGAGGGTTTATTGGACAAGCTTAAGCTTGGGCCCAAGTATACCCGACACAGTGAAGTAGGGACTTGGACCCCGAACCAGATTACAGTCAGAGTTTTTAAAGGCAGAGTAGGGGTGGACTTGTTGGTGGGTGAGGACAAAGGGGATTAGGGATGATGTAAGTCTCTAAGGAGGCAAGGTCTCCAGGACCTTGAGGGGCTAGCTATTGTTAGGAGAAAGGTTATTTATTACCAATAATAAAAATCTTCTCATGAGACCCTTTAGATGTATATCAGTGGGTCATATGCTTGGGAATGATTCTCGACACTATCCTGGAGGTTTAGAGGTAAAGTTTCCTGAAGGAATTGTTAGAGTAGACTTACAGGATCCTGGTCAGACCTGTCGGGGGTAGGGCATCAGTCAGGCTAGGATTGTCCTTAGCAAAACCTCAAGATGAGGGCAGTTAAGTCCCTAGAGGAGAGCCACTCTGCCTGTTTCAAGGGCTTGTCAGTAGGTAAGGAACTTTAATGATTTTCTTCTGCCTCTGTGTTCCACTTCATTCCCCCCTGAACAATTTTGACCCTTAAATCTTTAAGGTTGTTGAGGGTGGAAGGTTTCATCTTCTATAACTTCTTCCTGCTGAATAGGGACGTAGAGTTGTCCCTACCTACTTGGGTCAACACTGGTCAGTTGGGGAATGTGTAGGGGAGTTATGAAAGACAGAGGCAGCTGAGTCCAGGGGAGACTGCTCAGGTGATCTTCCCAAGTGGAAAGGATCATCTGTGAGAGTTATGGTGGTGAAGGAGTCCACATCAGGTGAGGAGACATGGGAGAAAACAGCAAAACATGATTAGTGTAGCAAAAAGAAAATGAAGCTCAATTAAGTTTTTTGCTATTTGACAAATAACCCTTTTCCAGTCCAGGGGTTTAAATCAATCATTAAAGGAGAGAGGGACTCTTTAAAGTGCTAACCTGAGAAGGTCAGAACCCAAGAAATATTTTGTGATAATGTGGAACATCAAGATGGCTGCACTTACGTCAGGGCTAGACTCGAGGTAGATACAGCCTTGTTTTTCTTGGCCTCCACAATCTCTGTCTCTCAAATAAATAAATAAAATCTTAAAAAAAAATAAAGGCAAGGTAAAAAGAACACGGACACTGAATTACATATGTATAAGTTTAAATTCCACCTTCAAAATTTACGATGAGACCTTGGACAAACAATGCAAGCATTCTGTACCTTTGTTTTCTTGACTCGTCTTTATAAAAGAGGATGCTCTCAGGGTTGTGTTAAGGATCAGAAATAATACAGAAACATTCCACAAATGTCCAACAGTAACCCTTCCCTAAATGTCCCCTCATATAATTGATGGAGAACATGGCAAAGAAACAGTTACTGCAAGGCCAGGAAGAATCATGCTGCGTGCCATAGGGAGGCACACTGAGTGCTATGGGCATTTAACATACGAAAAAGTAAACTGTGGAAAAAGTTGTTGTGTGTGGCTTCCTCTTCTGGAATGAAGGACACTGAAGAACTTAAAGAAATCCTGTTTCTGATCCTACCACCCTTGTATAATTTTGTACCACAACCTCAGGACTTGTGTTATTTTGCTTGTCATTACCTCACTTTCTATCCCTTATATTATTTCCTATTTATGAAATACACATAACGTACTCTCAGTGTCATTTCCTTGAGCTCTATGAAAACTGCCTTAGCATTATAAGGATTTATTGGGACATACAAGAAAAACACTAACAATATCATTTGATACAGTCCTTTTCTCATTTTCTATACACATCTGTCTTGAGTATTATGTAGAAATAGTGGCTATAATCGTGAAGTATCTGTGGTATGAATATGTTTCCTGAATATTAATTTCTTTCCAAGAGCAAGCCAAATGAATAGGGATAAATTCTTCTAATGCTTTTATAACATTTTATTTTGTTAAAACAGTTGTTGATGCCTCATGAAAGACTTAAAGGATGCATTTATTTTTTAGTGTATTTCTCCATTTATAATGTTCTTTTTTGTCTTAGTCCTCGTTACTAACAATATTTGCATAAATATAAATTTCTCTCTTTGAGAAATGAGAGAATTTATATTTATGCAAATAGTTTTCATTTCTCTCTGAATCTTATTCCCCACACAGAGGTATAATCTTCCATTCATGGAATTATCATCAGATGTTGTGAAATCTCTTATGAATTTAAGGCACTAATGGCTATCAGGAAGTTAAAGATTTCTCAGAAGTAGATAAACTTAAAACCACAGACTTTGGTGGATTAAAAACCCTTTGAGATTAAAATTTAAATTGGTGAGGAGAGAAAAAGCAAGCGCATATCACATCTGTAAACCAATTTTGACAGATTTTTATACCATCACAGAGTTTTCTTGAAATATGTCAAAATCTGTACTTCTCTCCAGTGTAGCAAGTGTTCTGATGTGGGAGAGAGGGTCCAGAGGCCCCAGGAAACAGGGCCCCTTGCGGCTCCTACTTCCTTATATCAGAGACAGTGTATTGTGATTGTTTCGAAGTGGCTCAGGATCAGAGTCTCTGAGTTCACCTCCATGCCCGCTGCCACATTATTTAGACTGTGAAAGCTGAGAAAGTCATTTGACCTTGCAGCAGCTCAGTTCCCTCATCTGTAAAATGGAGATATAGTCAACCGTCTCCTGGAAAGGATTACCATGGAGATTGATATATATGTTACTGATACATATATATATGCACACACATATATATTCATGCATATATTCATCTATCTTCATTTATATTCATGTTCCAGTCACTCACTACTCTAAGTGATATAATACACGCCAATGAATCAGAACAGCAAATGCCTGGTATGTGTAGAACTTTCAATAACGGTTTTGCTTCTTTTTCGCTTCCATCCTGGTTAGCTGGAGAAGGAAGGAGAGAGAGCACATTATGTTTCAGGTACTACAAGCTTCTGTTCTTACTGAGATTTAGTAGAATTTTTGAAGCAAAGCTTTCTCATATGCTATATGCTCTTAGGAAAATCTCCAGAGGTGTTAAATGGTTGTTCTTGTTTTAAAATTAATTTTCACCAGTTAGTGTTGTTTTTACTGGGAAACAGGTCTGTGGAGATTCTCAGACTCCCATCCCAGAAGTAACAGTTTGATTTTATAAATACATATTTCAAGCATTTTAGGGCTGTAATATATCCATGAGAGTTTGTTAAAGACAGAATTGCTAGATCCCTTCTAATTAATTTTGCATTCTATCGCACATGAGCTGTTTTCCCTAAGCTTTTTTGAACCTGGAAATTCCAAATTTTCCTGAAGCCAGTTTGAAATGAGCTTTCTAACTTACACGAATAAGAAACTCAAAACCAATCCAATGAACACAGTTGACTCAATATGAATCTTGTGCCCGTTACTGTAGGCATAGTAGTAGGTACCCTATATGAAGGTAGAGAGAAGGGCTGTTAGGATGACACACAGAATAGTTCTTTAATTACTCCAAAGACATTTCATTATTTTCTGGCTAGTTATTTATTTATTTATCTATCTTAGCATTTCCTTACTTTCTGAAATGGCTACATGCTCCAGGTTCTTGTTCTGTATTTGCTGCCCTACACCAAGAATCAGTCATTTCTCTAAGAAGCCCTGGGCCCTTTTATTGGTGAGTGGGTGCTGGATGTGTTCATTACTACGGGGCTTATTTTTTGTAGGACTTCTGAATTGGCAGAACAGGATGTGTATTGTGTATGCCTCCTTTTTAAAAATTATTTTTTGCTTTATACTGCAGAGTAATACGTGTCAGGATCTTAGGTTCATATTACTTCCTGATAGAGAGACAAATTATACCATTGAAATCATCCTTAAAATGGAATTGTATCTATGTCTCCTATTTTGTTCTCTCTTCTCAACTGTGAGAACTTTATCTACAGAATCAGTGCTATTCTATATCAATGACTTACTTTTCTCTACAGACCTAGAGAAAAGAAGCCAAAAGGGGAAAATTACCCTTGTTCTACTAGCCCCTTTAAAAACACAGTTCTGAGTATTTTTACTAAAATACTGAATGGTTAATGACCATGCAAAGTATTTCTCTTTTATCATGGAATCTTTGTAAAAGCTGCACAGCTATGAATGGATTCATTCTTAAAGACAACAGTAACAACAGAAAAACAAAAATCTCTGACAAAAGAGGTACCTGGCAAATGATGGTATGACAGAAGGAGGAGTCCCTGGTTCCAGATAGAATAACAACAGGGGTCTGGAAATGACGACTATTTTCATTCTTGTTTAGGAATAAGCCGCAATAGCAAATAAAGGAGCTTCTGCTGCAACTAGAAGTGTACTTTTCAGTAATAATGCCAGAGTTAGCAGATGTGAGTGCCAAAATTTGGAGGGAATAAAGAATCCGTGGCCAAGATAAACTGCTTCTATACAGCAACAGTGCTAAAGGAGCCATGACTTGGGTTAGGAAATTTGTTGGAGAAAATGGTAAGGGAAATGTGGGGAACACCCCAATAACAGAAGGACTTAAAATTATGTTCCTTTCCATTTATCTTAAAAATAATATTTTCAGTTCTTCATTTCGGAGATTAAAAAAATTAGGCAGATGTTCATGATTTTAAGGTAAGAAAACCCAAAGATAGATTAGTAACTCTTCCTCAATTACAATCAATGCAACATAACTTTCCAGGTGCTTATGTATGGACTATGCATATAAATAACTATAAACCAGGGTAGTTTCCCCAGCATTACAAATGTATCTTTTAAGACACTTCTTGGGGCACCTGGGTGGCTCAGTTGTTAAGCGTCTGCCTTTAGCTCAGGCCCCTTAAGCCCCACATGGGCTCTCTGCTGAGTGGGAAGCCTGCTTCTCCCTCTCCTACTCTTGCTTATGTTCCTTCTCTTGCTGTGTCTCTCTCTGTCAAATAAATAAAATCTTTAAAAAAAGAGACACTTCTTGAACTGTATTTCAATAGAAGAACATGTTTTAAAAAACAATAACTCTGAGTTGCGGGATGAAATAAATTTCCATTTCTGGCTTTTTAAATTGCAGCTGAAGGGTTTACTAATGCAGATGACATCTTATCAATTGTAATGGCCTCCTTTCCGGTTTCCAGTTTGCTGGGCTTCAATGAGTGCATCTAAAGTGAAATCAGTGGTTTCATGAGGGTCATTAATATTTGCAATTAACGACTTCTCTTTAAATATCAAATTTAATTTTTCCAAATGACTTTCAATTAGAAGCTCAGTGACTATGCTTGTAAAATTCCAAGGCCTTTGGGAGGACAATTGGCTCCAAAATTAATAAGATGTAGCAATTTTGGGTTGTGTTTGAGATGTCAGATGACCTCATACTGTCAGCTTATTCACAGTGAATAAGATTTGGAACTGGAGAGGAAAAATCCTTAAAATCATTTCAAAACATGTGGTTTATCCTTACAGTTAGCTATCACCATGACTTTTCCTGCCTCTTACATGGACGAACACTGACTGGAGTATGTGTTAAAAAGTGTGGGGTCGGGCACCTAAGAGAACTGGTTAGACTCTCTGCAATGTATCGCATATCTTATATGTCTTCTAACTTACCTTCACAAGCACAGTTAAAAGTAAATTGAATTATTCCCATTTTATGGATAAGCAAACTGACTTATAGAAGTTAAATAATTTACTCCTAAGTCTGTAATGGTCCCAACACCCATTTACTCTCTACTATGTACCAGTGATAGTTTAATCCCACTCAAGAGTTTTATTTTATACGTTTGGCAAACAGACAAAATATTTTCATACTAATAGGTATGATCTTACTTTTTACGGTACTTTTAGAGCGATAATCCTTTCTCTGCTGGCTCATAATGAAGTAATCATATCAATGGCAAGCAGATGAAGTAAAGAAGATTACATTAGTAAGACAAAAGAGGCAAAATTACTAGAATCCCACCTTCAATTTCTTGTGTATTTTATATTACAACCCTGGTTTAGGAAGTCATAAGTTCAAATTCAATAGAACAGCACCGAAGATTGCTAAACTATTGTGTTTTAGTAGAAGACAAAATAAGTACCAAACCAACTTTTTTAAAATTAGTGATCCTTTTGTAAAGTCTTTTATCTATTGTCTTTGTTTTGTTTAAAGCTCTTATAAGTTTACATGAGTATGTGAATCAATTTAGGAACTAGAACTAGGTTATATTTGGGTAACTCATCAGCTTATTGATAATAAACATATTCTAGTATGAAGAGAAAGATTTTCCCCCCTATATTTGTAATGAAATAGTGTAACTCTAGCTTCATAAATGGGTCCTCTTGATCAAGACACCAGCAACAACTGCCTGAATGAACAGCATCGTGGTTGAGGGAACTTAATCTCCCTGCCCTAGGAAAAATTACAGCAACGACTAGTGAAATTATGAAGAACAGCAGTGAGGAGAGGTATATCAGGGTGACTTAGGGCAGCACAAGCTGGCAGAATAAATGATCACTGAACATCTGACACACCATTGAACAGTGGAGGAAGAGGGGACCTGACATTCAGGAGAGGAAGGCAGAGGGGAAGAGTTGCTTGAAAAGAAACTCCCGGCAAGGTGTTTTATAAAAGATTCTGAAGACTTTTAATAGCACACTGAGAGCTGCGGGCAGTCTTCGAAAGGATCAGTACATTTTGAAATTCCCAGGCCCAGGTGAAAACCTGATTCTCAAGATTTTACTTCTAATTGCATAAACACAAGCATCTCAGCAGGTACCGGAGATGGGGAGAGCACTTGACAAAGGCAGCCCCTTCCGATGTTAGCCTGTATTTCCGAAATGTTTGCCCAGTAAACATGGTCAACGTTCCTCCTTACCAATATTTAAGGATGTCCCACGTTTGATAGCCAACACGAAAAAGCAAGAGACTTATCTAAATAGTGAAAATGGGAACATTCTCCATTGCATGCAAGTTTTCCTGCAAGAATATCTTTGTAACTGCGCCCTTCTAAGACATCTCTGTTGAGCCATTATTCATTTTAAGACTTAATCAGTAGGCAAACAGCTTTTGGAATTGAGCCATCCTGATTGGAATTTAGGTCTTACCATTTAGATAAGTTACTTTCTCTGTCTCCATTTTTTATTTCTAAGATGATATAATTCTTAGCTCATAAAATTGTGGGAATAATTATGTATAATGCTTGGTACAGTGCTAGACATATCATTAAGCACTTGCTTCATGTAAGCTGTAATTATTTCTCATATTATAGATTACTCCTCCACCCAAAGGAAGTGTGAAATGCAGTGGTAATTCTCTAAGGCTGTGGATTTTTGTAGAGCTGGGCTCAAATTATGGCTCCATTGTCTAATAATTCAATGACCATGGCAAGAACTTCACTTTTCTGGTTACAGTTTTTCCTCATATATAAATCAGTGATTATGGACCATCCATTTCACAGAGGTGTCAAAATGTTTGCATATGCTAAAGTACTTGACCTATTTAGCACTGGCTTGTCAGGGAGTTAAGAGGTCAAACTGGTGACAGTTACTGAGACCAGTATCTATTCCGGACAGACATCTTTCTTACCCACTTTAAAACACTTAAAAGTAGTAACTCTTTGCAGGGAAGGTTCGTTGGTTTTTTTAGCACTCTTAATATAATCTCTGTGATTATAAAAGAAAAAGAAAAGTTTAAAAATACTGCAGCCCTGAAGTTCTCTTATCTTCTTATGCTTTGGCTCATCTTCTCTTTTTCTTACCAAGAACCCAAAGGAAGTTGAAAAACTCCTCTAGGTGTGATTTTGATGCAGGTGATGCTTAGAGGGCATGGACTCCCTCTTCTTTATCTGCCACTTTTTTTTTCCTCTCTGAATAGATACCCCTTTATTTGTTCTTACCTTATGTTCTCAGTAATCTCATGCTCTCTCTTCCCATCCCTCATTAAATCCCGTTCTCAGAGCTCCTTCCTCTGCCAACTTGAAATCAAACCTGATAAAACTATAAATCTTGGACCACTCAAAGATGGATGCATTCAAACTGGGATTAAAATCTTCAGCTTAAGAAGGGAAAGTAATTGTAATTCAGCAAAAAGATAGAATTCAACTATACAGCCGCAGGTCGGAGGCAGCAGGACCTTGTAGTAGTCCCTGAAAATGATGTCTATGACTAAAAGTGAACCTTCCCAGGAAAATAGGATGATAGGATCAGAAGTGTGTAATAGGAGGAGTGGAGATGGCCAGAGAAGATACCAAATGGCTCTATGCCTTGCCTCATTTTCTCTCTTCCAGTCTTTTACTTTCCTTTGAGCCTGGGTCCTGGGTTTGAATCCTATTTCTATCATCTATTAGATACTAAACATAAACAAGTGAAACAAATAATCTAGTCCTCAATTTCTCAATTTTTAGTGTTTTTTTTTTTCTTTTCTTTCTTTCTTTTTTTTTGGCAAGGTAATTATTGAAGGCTCAAGTGCTAACCTGGAATTGTTTGAACAATGCTTTTCTTATCTGACTCATGTGCAGCTAACTGTCCATCTAATTCTTAAAATTCTTAAACTCTTTTTTTTTTAAAGATTTTATCTATCTATTTATTTATTTGAGAGAACGAACATACAAACGAGGAAGGAGCAGAGAGAAAGGATCTCTATGCTGGGCCTGGAGACCAGTGCTGGGCTTGATCCCATGACCCTGAGATCATGACCTGAACTGAAATCAAGAGTCTGGGACATTTAACTGACTGAGTCACCTAGGCTCCCCAATCTACTTCTTAAACTCTTACTTTTCATACTCTCTGACATAGAATTAAGAAAGCTCTTTTTTAAAGGCAATGTGTAAAAAATAATTTCAGACTTTAAAAATTAGACCAAGCATTATTAATAACTGAGTATAATATCCTATTTGAAAATATGTTGCTATGAAAAGTTTGACTTGCTCTTTTTATTTGTGTTATAATATTTTTCAGTCATTCAAAAGTTATTGTATTTTTTTACTCTTGTCCAAAAAACTCTAAAGGAGCTCTTGTGCTACTGTAGGGAGGCATGTGCTTAAAACTGTAAGGAGCTTCTCCAGATGGAGGTTTAGAAAAGGAGAGGTTCTTTTGCATTTAGCTTGCTCTGTACTATCAAGCCCTTTGTCAAAGTTTTCCCACCTGACTTTCACTGCTGATGTTTCACTTAAGTTTAGGCCTTTGTGTTATTAAGGAAGAATAAGCAGATTCATGAATTATTCTCCATGTATTCATTTAATCAAGGGAGTGACTGTTTCCTTGACTCCTTACTAGATTTTGCCGTTTAAAGAATACTTGATTTTATATTTTACACAAAGGAGACAATTTTGAGTGGAAATGCCTTTGATCAAGATATTAATCGAGGTTTAACTAGAATCAAGTTTAATGGAATTTCCTACTCCTTCTTTTCTTGTCATAAATAATAATTACCCATTGGTTATTTAAGCATATTTAGCTTATTCTATTCAGGTCTATGTAAGACTATGAAGCCAGGCACATAGTTCTGTCAGCAATCTGAAATTACTTGGTCATGCTCCATATTTAACAGAGGAGGGAGATGGTGCTCAGAAATCCTAAGAAGAGAAAGGTTTTGTCCAAGGTCACACTGATGTGTGTTTTTACAAAACCATTCAGCAATGCCTTATCAGTTTCTTCAGAGCATTTCCTGTGCCCTTTCTTATTTACAATTATGTCCTCTCCTCTTCAGCTGCTGTCTGGCGTTGTCCTCGAGCTCTCTGAGTGTTCCAGCACTCTCAGATGATGTGCTACATGTAGACACTTTCCTTCCTTGCTCTATATCAAGAAATACTTGTCCCTTGTTTCTGTGATACGTGATTTTATTATAAAGCACTGATGACTGATGTTGGATTGACATACTCTCATCTTTTCCAAATAGCATGGCTCAGTGTTTTAACTTTAAGGATGGATGGTCCATATATAAAACCAAATGACTTGAAACATTGACTCTCAAGAGAGTTCTTCAGATAACTCTCAAATAACATCCTCTATTTTTCTGTGTCCTCCAGTCACATGTATATCTGCTGTATTCTCTATGTGCTACAAGGAGAAATATCCTACCTCTGCATCATCTTCAATGTGTAATAAAAATGTTTGACCTTGGGGTGCCTGGGTGGCCCAGTCAGTTAAGTGTCCAACTCTTGGTTTTGGCTCAAGTCATGATCTCAAAGTCATGAGATCGAGCCCCTCATGGGTCTCTGCACTCAGAGTGGAGTCTGCTTAAGACTCTCCTTCTCCCTCTCCCCCTCCCACTTGTGCTCTCTCTCCCTCTTAAATAAATAAATAATCTTTAAAAAAGTGTTATCACCCTATTCATAAATATTTTTTGTTTCTTTATTTGTAAAGCATAACCAGATCCTGAAAAAGCAAATAAACACTGAATTAATTAAAATGGATTCCATGTAGGCTGTTAGTGGTAAGGAGGATTATTCAATAACCATATTTTTTTGGATACATTATATCTTTTAAGTATTTTCCAGAAGAAATCCATGAGAAAAATGGCTTGAGGTAGGGAGGAGAAATATTAAGCATTCTTTAGTGAAAAAGAGGAGGAAGGGATACTATTCATACATATTAGTGAAGATAGAGGTAGTGCCCTTAAAGAAAGTTTCTACTATGTAAAGTGCAAGTTAATACAAGGCATGGAGTTATATTCAGGATAAATAACAGACAGTGGAGGCAATACAATTTTTTAAAAAGATTTTATTTAAGAAAGAGAGCCCCCACATGATTAAGGAGCTTAGGCTAGACCTTCATGAGGCTGTAAGGAGGAACCTAACACTCACATAGATGTGGTATCAAGGAAGGCCAGGTATGGAGCTGGGTCTTTCACCTCTGCTGGCTCATAATGGAGCATCCCAACTCCTGATATTAGTAGACACTGGGTGCAGAACTGATTTCCACCCCAATCTGGAAGTAACGAAGTACCCTTTCACATCTCTGCTGAGGTAGCACCTGAGGTCCACTGAAGAATCAGGATTTTTCACATTTCCCAGAAGTAATGAGCACATTACATTATGGTGTCATGGAGAAAGATCACCTGAGTAGCTGGAAATCCCTCTCCTCCCAACATTAACAGTCAGCTCATTTCCTAATGTGTCAGTGGAGGCCAAGTGGGGAACCTGGTCTCCAACTTTCCCTACACAATAAGTAGGTAGTTACCTCCTTCCCCTGCCAGAGAGTATTAGAGAAAACTAGCTAAAGGACATGGTTTATATCAGATCTAGAGTCTCATAATACACTACAAAAATGTAGGGGTAAAATGCAAAAATCACTGGTCATTCCAAGAAACAGAAGATTTCAAACTGTATGAATAAAGGCAATCAATAGATGGCAATGCCAAAATGACAGAGATATTAGAATTGTCTGATGAAAATTTGAAAGCAGCCATGATAAACTCAATATGTACCTATAAAGTTTTTAAAAAAATAGAAATTTCAGTAAAGAAACAGAAATTCCCAGTAAAAAATAGAAGATATCAACGATAACCAAATGAAAGAAAGAATTGGAAATAAAATGTTTAGTAGATGGGTTCAACAACAGACTGGATGGATCAGAGGAAAGAATCAGTAAACTGTAAAGTGAACAATAGAAATTGTCCAATCTAAGCAACAAAGAGAAAATAGACTAAAACAATGAACTGAGCCTTCAGGACCTAGTGAACTATAACAAATGATGTAATATTTTTAAGTTAAAAATGTTCCAGTTTGTAAATTAAAACTAAAAAGTGAGTATCATCACACATCAAGTAGAAGGGCTAAAATATAAAATAGTAACATTGCCAGGGTTGGAGAGGATGCAGAGAAAGGGAAACATTTACATATTGCTGGTGGGAATAGAAGCTAGTATAGCCATTTTGAGAAACAGTTTGACAGTTTCTTAAAAACTAAACATATCACTACTATACTCAGCAATTGTAGTGCTGGGAATTTATCTCAGAGAAGTGAGACTACGTTCAAACAAAAACCTGTACGTGAATGTTGATAGCAGCTTTTTTCTTAATAGCCCCAAACTGGAAGCAACATTAACGTCCTTCCGCTGATGGATTAAACTATGGTATGTCCATACTGAGGATTACTGGTCAATAGTAAAAGAGAATAAACTACTGACACATACAAGAACTTTGCTGACTCTCTAGAGAATCATGCTAAATGGAAAAGCCAGTTACAAATGTTTACATATTATTTGTTTCTGTTTATATAAAAATCTTGAAAGGATGAATTTATAGAAACAAAGAACAGTTTAGTGGTTGCCAGGAATTAAGAAGGGGGAAGGAAATGGATGTGGTTATAAAAAGCAATATGAATAATACTCAAAGGAATGGAATGTTCTGTCTCTTGACTGTATCAATGTCAATATCCTGGTTGTGATACTGTAGGATAGTTTTGCAAGGTTACCTTTGGGGGAAACTGGATAAAGGGTATACATGATCCCTCTGTGTCTTATTTCTTATAGCTGCATGTAAACATACAACTATTTTTTACAAGGAATTTTAAAAAAATTCTATACCTTGGGACGCCTGGGTGGCTCAGTTAGTTAAGCAGCTGCCTTCGGCTCAGGTCATGATCCCGGCGTCCTGGGATCGAGTCCCACATCGGGCTCCTTGCTCAGCGGGGAGACTGCTTCTCCCTCTGCCTCTGCCTGCCATTCTGTCTGCCTGTGCTTGCTTGCTCTCCCTCTCTCTCTCTCTCTGATAAATAAAATCTTAAAAAAAAAAAATTCTATACCTTATATATTCTTTTAAAGTTTTCTAAGGGGAAAAAAAATCAGTATTCTGTGTATTTTCTTTTGAGGAAATCAAAACGATATGAATAAATTTTCTATAGGTTATATATTTTCCTCTAGAAACTTGTACATGAGAACATATTGGCCTGAGGCAGTTAATGACTTAACAAGCCTTGGAAAACTGTCGTCCTATCTATTTGTTTCTATGAACTTCTTGGATTAAAATTAGCATTTCTATCATATATGTGGAAGATCTAAAGGAATATATTCAAGATTGACCAGTGACTCTCAAAGCATGGTCCAAAGGCCCCTGGAGGTCCCTGAGACTATTGTAGGTATCCTCTAGGCAAACATCTTTATAAACATGATTTGCCTTCTTTATTATGCGAATTTTTCCTCTAATAGTGGGTAAAACTGCTGGCACTTTAGCAAGAATTAAGGAAGTAGTACTAAAGTTTATTAGCAGTCATTATATTCTCCACTACCATGAACCCAGAGTAATAAAAGTGACAGTTATACCTAAGAATGTCCTTAATGAAGCAGTAAAAATTATTAATTGTATTAAACTTCAACCTTTGAGTAGATGTTGTTTTTAATATTCTGTGTGATGAAACTGGGAGTATGCATGAATCATTTCTGATGCATACCAAAGTCTGATGCTTGTCTCTAACAAAAGCACTTGTGAGACTGAATTCTGAGTTGAGCAAGCTGCTTTTTTCACGAAACATCATTTGACTCGAAGCAACAACTGACACAAACTATGGTTATTCACACTTGGGTAATTGGCAGACATTTTCTCAAAAATAAATAAGATAAGCCTGTCATTTCAAGGAAAACAACTGACAGTGTTTGTTACCAATGACAACATTTGTGACTTCAAGGAAAAAAAAATAGAAATTTGCAACACTTGTATCTACCACAGTGCCAGCTTTCTCATACTTAAAAGTTTTTCAATGAGAACGATGATGATATTAACAAATGTGATTTTTAATATTGTATAATGAAACATGTCAACATTTGGAAGATAATGTTTAACTTAGTGAACTCCTATTTAATAAATGGCCAGTGAGTTATACAACAAAATTATGCACCAGTGAAAGGACATCTGAAATGCAAGAGAAACCAATGGATTTTCATATAACTGAGTAGGAAGAGTTAACTGATGTCATATTGTAACTCATTTTTAAGAAAATATGGCCTTGGCTAATTTTGGTGTAGTATCATAGAAAGCCACTGGGCGCCTTGGTGGCTCAGTCCGGCAAGCGTCCCACACTTGATTTCAGCTCAGTTCACTGTATCAGGCTCCACGCGCTGCACAGTCAGCTTGTCCCTGATCTTTGCTATTCTGCCACTCATGCTCTTTCTCTCCAATCAATCAATCAATCAATCAATCACTGAAATCCTTAAAAAAGAAGAAAGCCACAATTATCTCAAACAACTATCAAAATAACCTTTTTCCAAATACATATCTGTGTGAAACTGAATTTTTGTTGACGTTTTAAATAGAATATACTGCAACAGATGGACTGCAGTGGCCAATATGATAATCCAGTCACATTTAATTAGACCAGATATCAGGAAAACTGGAAAAAAATGAAAAGTGAGGCCACCCTTCTTACCCAGTGTTTGGAAATACAGTTTTGTTTTGTTTTGTTGTGTTTTATAGACTAGGTCTTTTATGGGAGCATGTAATAGAGTTTTTAAACAAAAATTGGCATAAATATGACCCACACTAAAAAAATTCTTTGGGGTTTTCCACAATTTTTAAGAATTAAAAGGATCTTAGAGGGCGCCTGGGTGGCTCAGCGGGTTAAGGCCTCTGCCTTCGGCTCAGGTCATGATCCCAGGGTCCTGGTATTGAGCATCGGGCTCTCTGCTCAGCAGGGAGCCTGCTTCCCTCTTCCTGCCTCTCTGCCTACTTGTGATCTCTGTCTGTCAAATAAATAAATAAAATCTTAAAAAAAGAAAAAAAGAAAGGATCTGAGGACTAAAACTTTCAGAAGCACTGAGGTTGATCATATCATTGCTACCTATAGATAAAATAGAGTAGAATACAGACCTCAATATAACTGTGGTGACATCATTCTCTTAAAACATGGTAATCTTTCAAATAATTAAACTGTTGACACGATATCTATATTGAATCCCACTTGGAGCAATACTGAATATACATGTTTCCAAAGTTGCACAAAAACTAAAGAGAGGGGAAAGTTTTATTTTTCTCAGCTGTACTTTCCGGTTGCACAGATAATAATTTATCTCTCCCTTTTATAAGTCCTTTATATATGGAAATTTTCAAATGTATATTTATTTTCAAAAGTAAAGAGAATAGTACAATGAAACCTCATAGGCTTATCCCATTACAATATGACATTATCAAAATGTCGCCATTCTTGGTTCAATGATCACCACTCCATTTTTTTTTTTTACTGTGATGTTTAAAAGAAAATTTAAGATATCATATTTTTTTCACTCCCAAACCCTTTAGTGCCCCTACCAGATAAAGATGCTAATAATATAACCAAACTTTAAATCCAGTAAAATTAAGAATAATTTTCTATTCATCTGATATCCCTGGTGATCTAGTGGTTAGGATTTGGCGCGCTCTCTCTCTCTATATTCATCTGATAGCCAGTCTATATGATCAATACTCCCTGTTGCTCTCAAAATGTCTTCATAGTTCATTTGCCAATAATGCAATGTAAGCCTGTCCATATACTGACTATGGATTATATGTTCTATAATCCATAATAACTCTCTTTTCCTTTTTAAAATGTCAGTTCTTTACTGGAGGAAACAAGTCAATTTTCATATAAAGTTTTCTACATTCTATATTTTGCCGATGGCAATTTATCTCATTTATTTCTTGTAAACTTAATAAATATAGAGACTTGAATAGAGTCAGATTCAATTTCTTTTTCAGAGGGAGGAGCTAGAATAATTCACAGGTGGGGCAGTAAATTTATTGTTGCATTACACCAGAAGGTTTTAATAATGTGGAGATTGATCCATGGGTCTGGTATTGCAAGCCTGATAACTTCATTTAAATTGTCCTAGATCTCTCTCTGAATGGCTTTGGCAGACATTGATAACTATTACCTATGCATAGAATTTTATTACAATTTTCAAAAATGGTGATTTTCTGATTCTGTCATTATCTCTGCTCTTATTAGCTACTGTTAGCTCCATAAAAAAGAATATTCTCTCATTGACTACTTATGGTCGACACTGGAAAGAGAAGATATATGCATGCTTTTTTGGACCTACTTGCCAAATTTTAGAATAATAAGGTGATGTCATGGTGACCTCCAAGAGTGACCAATAAGTAATTTTTTAAAAATATCATTCTGGCTTTGATGCATTTTATATATTTTAATCCATTTCTCTTATTATTCTTTTTGGTGTCCAATTGTCTTATTTTTGGCCATTGATAACCCTCTCTTGTCAGCTCCTGTATACTTTGACATTTCTGTGATTTGTCTGCTTTACTTAATAATATGTCTTGGAGATGTCTCAAGAATGTCTTTCATTACGTCCTTGCTTTCTGTTGTGTCAAGAAGTTCCAGGTTTCGTTCCACAGTCATGAATTAGCTATTTCTCCAAGGAGCTGACACATTTTAGGGGGAAGTGATGGTATTTAGAGGTTGTAATCTAGGTACCAGGGTTTCTCATTGGTCTCAATTTATTGTTGTTTCTAGATCTTTATGGTGAACAGAGCTGGGGAGCATATACCTTTTTTTAAAAAAGAGAAAAATATATCAAGAGATTATAAAATTCAATTCAAATTTAACCTTATAGGCTTTACACATATTTGATTTCATATTTTAATCTTTTTTCTTATATAGAAAATGACTTCTAAAAATATTAATGTGAATAACTATTTATTTGAGCCTTCAATATATAAATGTATACACATATTTTTACATCTATTTTTATAGATACATATCTAATATTTTAATATTCTTACTACTAATCATAACATTGTTTAATGCATATTTTCCTTTTTAAATTTTTTTAAATTTTTTAAATTTTTTTGCATATTTTCCTTTTAATACTGGAATGTTACCCCAAGGTATTAATGAGTCAAGGGATAGATGGTTATGCAAATGACAGATTAGAGGAAAAAAGGGTGATGGAGAGAGTTCATAAAGAGAGTTATTGTTAAATAAGATAAACTGTGTAACCTTTGAAAGGTCTATGAATAAAATTTGAAAGGAGATGTGAACCGAATGCACAAGGTTGGGTACAGCCCCAGATATGAAGAACATTTATTAAAGTGTTAGCTTTTACTTTCTCCAGACATTTGCATTTCAAGTCACTCTTGTCCTCTTCCTGTAGGTTTATTTCCAACTCAAATATCCAACAACTTTTAGCCAGTATGGAAGAAATGAAGATAATAGAATTTACATAATTGAAGAAATCTGGAATTGTGATTGTAGACATATATATAAACACGAAAACTGTGAAGAAATTTTTGTGTCATGTTCAACTATAATAGGTTGACTTTTGTTTTTACTCTTTGTTAACAAGGTGTTGCGCTATCTCACTTTAATATCTTACTAAGCAAAATGGTTATAGACGATGAATTTAGCTGTGGTTGGATAACTTATTCTTCAACGGTACCAGCAATACAAGGAGAAGTTATATGTTTACAGTATTCCTGAAATCTCTCTCAGTCCTGTAATGCCTCATTATACATTTGGAGCTTTGTTGCAATTCCCTACCTAGAATTCAGTTTTCTACTGATACCTGGAATGTTTGATAAGCAGCTTCATTCTGCTAGAGGAGGGTGTGAAATCGTTCTCTTTGTACCCTGTGTCAGGTGTTAACTTTTTCTGTAAAGGAGAGATAACAAATTAGGCTTTGTAGGCTATATTATCGCTGTTAGAGTGCAAAAGTATGCAAAACAATAAGTATAGTGCTGTTCTAATAAAACTTTATTTACAAAATCCTGTGGTAACAAAACTCACCTCCTGGAAGTAATGTCTCAGCAAATGGAGCCCTGGGTTATCATCAGATCATGAAGTGACCTGGAATGGAAAAGTAAAGTCAATATCAGGAGCTCTGGGTGATAACTTCTTTCCTAGGAATTGAACTGAGAGGGAGATGTGTTCCTCTCAGACCCATGCCTAGTCCCCGCAGGAAAGTCCCTTCTATTGGCTTTCACTCTCTTGCTGAAATGGTTTCTGGAAAAAGCCAGTCTGGACTTTCAAAGAGGACACTTCAGGTTAAGGCTGAGGAGAAATTATTAAGCTACTTAGCAGGAGTTTCAAGGCCCTTTCTGCATCTTCATTCAGACTCTTGGCTGGGTCCCCCTTTGGCCAGGATTTATGCCCCATTCCAAATGCCATATTTCTTCATTTCATTTGAAGTACAGTTTTTACAAAGACAGAGAGTACACCAAACTAGGCAGCTGGCAGTCAAATA